>NW_024412376.1:168852035-168853726 GCF_014898765.1 Herpailurus yagouaroundi | reverse complement strand
GGATCTGTGTTCTGTCCATGCAGTGGGAGAATCTGTTCTGTCCAGGCGGTGGGGGATCTGTTCTGTCCAGAGATCACTTGGGCAGAGTATGCTGTGGCTGTTACCTTTGATATGGTCAGACATGAAAGGGTCAGCATCTGGAGATGCATTTCCCGGTCTTGGCTGTGGCATCACTGCTTGACATGAGTGACTGTCATTCTGCACGCGTGTAAAAGGAGACTGGTCATAAGGAGTTTACTCACAGGATCATGGAGACTGAGAGACCCAGGAGGACCTGTGCAGTGCCATCGAGGGCAGGAGGGGACCGTGTCCCAACTCAGCAGGATCCCTTCCCTCTTCCTCCACCCTTCTGCGCTACTCCGGCCCGCCAGGACTTGAGCGACACCCACCCACACTTGAAGGGCTCAACCCACCAAACCGGGTGCTCCTCTCATCCAGACACTCCCAGAGTCATTTCAGTCCTGGCACCCCGGGACCCATTCAGGCAGACACATGAAATTACCCATGGCAGACGATTTCGGGGGAAAGGGCAGTATGCCCAAAACTGTAAGTTTTAAAGGCTAAGTAACACAGAAATCGTGAAACTCTGAGAAAACGGGAGCTGAAGAAACAGAGCATGGTGACCAAAATGGTATTTTCTCATGGGTTTCAGTAAACTTGAAAGAAAATCTAGTGTAAGAAACTGACTGCCTATTTTAATTGATTAGGTAAATGGTGTCCTTTATCTTAAGGAATGAGAAGTTATCAGCTAAAACCCCACACAGACGTTCACGTTCACCTGCATGCCGAGGTCAGCGGCAGGGCGCGGCAGGACCGGGCATCTTCAAGGTTAGGCCCCCGCGGCTGGTCGTCCACGTGGGCAGATTCTGAAGTCTGCGCTGCCACCAGGTGAGGTCGGTGGGCACCCGGGGGCTGACAGCCTCCTGCCTCCACCAGAGACCGGTTGACGCCCCAGAAAGGTGACTCAGGAAGAACGAGAAGGTGATTGGACCCTCTCTGCAGGCCTCGAAGGGTTGTGTGCGACCATCAGCCACTCTCGTCTGCACGTCTTCCTGGCGGTTGACTCCTTCGGTGTGAAGCCACGTGGGTGGAAATATGTGAGTCCCGGTTTAACTCTAAGAGCAATTACAGGGATGCCTGGGTGGCTGAGTCAGTTGGGCGTCCGACTCTTGGATTTCCACTCAGGCCGTGATCTCCCGGTTCGTGAGATCAACCCCCAGGTCAGGCTCTACGCTGACAGTGCAGAGCCCGCTTGGGATTATCTCTCTCCCTCTCTCTGCCCCTCCCTGGCTCACACAGTCTTCTCTCTCTCTCTCTGTCAAAAAAAAAAAAAAAAGCTCTTTTTTAAAAAAGAGTTATTACCCATAGAATTGATTGTGCGTCCTAAATGTCAGACGCCAGAGAAACCCCACCTGCCAGGCCTTGGCCTTAGTACCTCAGGAGCACACCGCGCAGCACAACCAGAGGCCTGCAGATGCCTCTGCGTGGCCGCGAATAAATGTCTTCCTTGGATTTTTGCTTCTTAAGGATGGAAATCCCATTGGGTGCAACCAGACCCCCATAGGGGGCGGCCGTGGCCAGACGTGCAGGGGGCTACCTTCTCCACAGCCTCCACTGCCTAGTACCGCGCCTTTTCACTGGGCGCCCCCGGGGGGGGGGGGGGGGGGGGGGGGGGGGGGGGGGGGGGGGGG
>NW_024412376.1:168849067-168851635 GCF_014898765.1 Herpailurus yagouaroundi | reverse complement strand
CCCCCGTTATTCTGAAATACATGGTGCTTCTCCAAGTCACCTGCAGGGGGCAGTCCGCGCCCTCTGTCAAAGACCGAAGACACCTTCTGGCACTGGCACGTGGGTTGTATTTGTACCTTCTGCTCTGATTCACATGACCGTGAGATGCTTTCCCAGCTCCTGAGGAGAGGGGCAAGTCTGTCTCAACCATGTGCAGGCTAATCAGTGGCGCTCTGAAATAGCGCTCTTGTCAGCTATTTTTACTAGGCTGGACTTTATTTTGGTATGGAAAACAAATTATTTGACTGCTACGTTTATTCCTACGGGTTTTTTTTTTAATTTACTGGGGTACTATGAAAACAAATTTGCTGCTCTAAGAACATTTTTGGTCAAAAAGTTTGTGAATGATAAAGGGACCTGGCCTCTATTGTAAATAGACCAAGTATAAAAAAAATGTTCAGACTAAGAATATACTATTGTTGGTGGGAAATCACTTCTTTAAGTTCTTGGGGAGCACAAAATGGGCTTGGCTGAGAGTTCTAGTGTCGTCGACTCTGGGTCTGGGGTTCTCTCTCGTCCAGCAAGAGAGCGGATGCAGGATTAAAAACGCCAAGAGAGGCTCATGTCCGGGAGGAGACAAGAGCCCGTAGAACGGGTCCTTGCTCCATTTTTGTTAGGATCAGAGGCTTACAAGCGTGCTGGGCAGGCACAGAGACACAATGAAACTGTCAACATTAACTCACGGGTGTGAGGGAAAGGGGGTTTGGGAGATATGCGGTGTCAGGAGTTTGGGTCAACACAAAACAAGATTCTGGTGCTGGGTGGAAGGTTGGCCTAGGGGACGAGACAGAGCATGCTACCTCAGGGTCCACAAGGCACCTTTCTTTTGCTAATTAGCTCCCCTCTGGGCAACTTCACCTGCAGCTGTCTATAGCCCTATTTACCTGTTTACCTCTTGTGGTCCTTCCTTCCTGTGAAGGCAGCTTTGTGCTGTCGTCCTATACTTTTGTCCTACACTGGGAGCCTTTGCCCCGTTTACCTAATCTTGTTTACCCGAACTTAGGTGTGTTCGGTCTGTGGCTTTCTAATTCTTTATGCCTTGTGAACCCTAAGCTCATTCCCCACCTGCTAGGAGGTGCTTCTGGTGATTGTACTGTTTCCCGTTCTGTTTTTTGTGGGACCCCAGGGCTCAGGAAGCCGGTCCTGGGATCCCAGAGCTGTGGAAGGATGGGGGCAGCGGTCCTAGGACCCCAAGGCTGTTGAGGGTTTGGGGTGGTCCCGGGACCCCAGGGTTCTGGTGGGGGGGGGGGGATCTTAGGATTCCGGGACTCTGGAGAGATGGTGAGGAGACAGAGGTCTCCTGGATCCACAAATCGTACCATGGCTGTGCAGGTGTTACCCTGGGAGGTCACTGACTCACTTCCTCCTGCCCCTCAGCTGTCTCCCACATCACACCCCAGGGCAGTGGAGGGGTCACCGTAGGTGCCTCGGCCCACCTCCTGAGAACGTGGTGGGACGGGCTGAAGTGCTTGCTGAGGGAAACATGGCCGGTCTCGGATCCACCTGCCTCCCTCAGTGCCACCAGCTAGCGCCTACAAGGACTCTAGTTATTGGGACCCACTTACACTCACGGCTCCCAGAGGGCACATAATGCTACACCAGGGTGGGCCAGAATCGCAGGGCGCAAGCTTTGTTTAGTACAGAAAGTCCCTCCCGGTCGTTACTTTCTGGGGCGGCTTTCAACACCCACATCATGGCATGTTTGTGTGTCTTTGAAAGGAGTTTCTGCGTTTTCTTCATAGAGTTCTTACATGTTCCTTGTCTGGTTTATTTCATGTATTTTTGCTCAGGAAGGTACGGGGGTGGGGGAGACGTGGCCCATTGCAAACTGGTTATTTTGGAATTGAGAAAACGCTTGTTTGTGCTGAATCCGTTCTGAAGGTTCCAGGGTGGAATTTCTTGGATGTCCACACAAATGATGCAGTCGCACGCACGCATGCACACACGCACGCACACGCACACACACACAAGAGCCTGTTTCCAGCATTTAATTACTTACTTTGCTATTTTATGGTTTGCTCTCCCTACCGGGACCTCTGGACAAGCATGCTGTGGTTTGAGACTTTGATGAGAATATTCTTTTTGTTCATTTATTTTTGAGAGAGAATGAGAGAGAGAGAGAGAGCAGGGGAGGGGCAAAGAGAATCTGAAGCAGGGTCCTCACCACCAGCTTGGAGCCTGTTGCAGGGCTTGAACTCATGAACCCTGAAATCATGACTTTAGCCCAAATCAAGGGACACAGGCTTAACCAACTGAGCCACCCAGACACCCCATGGGGATATTCTTAATGTCTCCTTTTAAGCATAATGGTTGGGGGGTTTTGATAAATCCCTTGTACTAAGTCAAGGAATTGCCTTCTGTTACAGCTTACTAAACATTTTAATCAGGAATATGTGTTAATTTTTTTTTAATTTTTTTTTAACGTTTATTTATTTTTGAGACAGAGAGAGACAGAGCATGAATGGGGGAGGGTCAGAGAGAAAGGGAGACACAGAATCTGAAGCAGGCTCCAGGCTCTGAGCTGTCAGC
>NW_024412376.1:168824689-168849057 GCF_014898765.1 Herpailurus yagouaroundi | reverse complement strand
AGGGAGACACAGAATCTGAAGCAGGCTCCAGGCTCTGAGCTGTCAGCACAGAGCCCGACGCGGGGCTCGAACCCGCGAACCATGAGATCATGACCTGAGTCGAAGTCGGAGGCTTAACCGACTGAGCCTTACAGGCGCCCCAGGAGTATGTCTATATTATAAATGTTATTTTTAGTTAAAAGTTTTAAATTAAAATTTTTGTTTCATTTTTGAAGTTCAAACACCTGTAGACTCATTAACCATTACAGTCAGGACACAGAATGGCTCATCACCCCAAAAAACTCCTTCCTAGTGCCTCCCCTCTATTACTAACACCCTCCTCACCTAGAACACCTGGCAACCACTGACCTTCGGTATCACACTTGCCTTCTCAAGAATTCTGTCAGCACACGACCTCAGACCCCAAGCTGCTGCCTAGCTCAGTATTTCTCTTTTTCTACTATGTGGATATCACCCAAAGAAAAGCTTCTGTGTTTTCAGGGTTTTTTTTTTTTTAATGTGTATTTATTTTGAGAGAGAGAGAGAGAGCACAAGCATGCGAGGAGGGGCAGGGCAGAGAGAGAGAGAGAGGGAGAGAGAGAGAATCCCAAGTAGGCTCCACACTGTCAGCACAGAACCTGATGTGGGGACTTGAACTCACAAACCGTGAGATCATGACCTGAGCCGCAATCGAGAGTCAGACGCTTCACCGGCTGGGCTGCCCGGGCGTCCGCGTTTTCAGGTTTTCGATGACTGTGAAGAAAGCAGCTGTGAGCATTCATGTACAGGTGTGTATGTGGATGTGAGGTTTTGGTTTTTCTAGAAGTAGAATTTCTGGGTCATATTCTGACTGTCCATTTAACTGTATGAGAAGCTGCCAGAATGCTCACCAGAGTGGCTGCCCTGGTTCGTATTTCTAACAGCAAGGTCTGAGAGCCCCGGGTGCTCCATACCCGTGAGTTGTCAGGGTCCTCCCTGATTTTAGCCGCTTCACAGGCGTGCATAGGGTCTCAAGGGGGTTCGAGTCTGCCTTTCCCTGGTGGCTGCTAATGTCGAACGTCTCTTGTGCTTGTCTGCCGTGACAGCACTTTTGGTGCATCTTTCACCCACTTTGAGGGTTTTTTTCTCATTGTGGAGTTTTGAGAGTTCTTTATATACTCGGGATTTAAGTCCTAAACCGGATTTGAGGTTTGCAAATACTGCTCTCAGTCTTTAGCTTGGGTTTTCATTCTCCTGACACTATCACTGGTAAAGCAAATGTTTTTAATTTTGATGAAGCCCAATTTATCGGTTTTTTCTTTTATGGATTATTTGCTGGATTACACTTTTGGTGTCGTGTCTAAAACTCTGCTAGATGCCAGGTCATGAATATATTTTTCTGCTTTCTTGCAAACGTTGTATAGTTTTATGCTTATTTATATGTGATCCATCTCGAGTTGGTTGTAAGGTATAAGGTTTAGGTCAAGGTTCAATTTTTTGCATATGGACGACTAATTTTTCCATTACCGTTTGTTGAAGACTGTCCTTTCTCCACTGGGTGGCTTTTGCACTGCTGTCAAAGATCAATTGGCCGTATGTATTTGGGTCTGTTCCTGAACTCTGATCTGGTCATTCACTTCTGTGTCTTGTCCCGTTGTCAAACCACACTGTCTTGATTGTTGTTGCTTCAGGGAAAGCATTAAAATCGGGTAGTGTGATTCATCCACCTTTGTTCTTCTTTGCAAAAACTTCTTAAGCTAGCTTAGTTCCTTTGCCCTTTCATATAAATTTTAGGGTCATCTTATCTGTATCTACAAAAATATCCTGCTGTGATTTTGGAATGGTGTTAATTGTATGGATCATTTTGGGGGAGATTGATACACTATGTTGAGTCTTCCCATTCACGAGTATATTACATCTCTCTGTTTATGTAGATCTTTTTAAGTTTTTTATCAGCATGTTGTAGTTTTTAGCACGTGTATCCTATACACGTTTGGTTAGATTTATGCCTAAGTCTGTCAGTCTGCTTTTTTTAACTTTTTTTTTTTTTTACATTTATTAGTTTTTGAGAGACAGAGTGATAGAGCAGAAGTGGGGGGGGGCGGGGCAGAGAGAGAGGGAGACACAGAATCCAAAGCAGGCTCCAGGCTCTGAGCTGTCAGCACAGAGCCCGACATGGGGCTTGAACCCAGAAACCATGAGATCATGACCTGAGCCAAAGTTGGACACTCAACCAATTGAGCCACCCAGGTGCCCCAGAACATACTTGTTTTGTAGCCCAGAATATTATCCATCTTGGTAAATGTTCTTCACATATACACTTGAAAATGTATATTTTGCTGGTATTGTGTAAAGTGTTCTACAAATGTCCATTAGGTCAAGTTGGCTGATGGTATCATTCAACTATATTCTTGGTGATTTTCTGGTACTTGTTCTATCATTTATTAAGATAAGGGTATTGAAATCGCCAGCTACAATCTACAACTTAAATTTACAGTTGGGTTTTGTTAAAAAAAAAATCTGGTTTTGCTTCAAGTAAAGTTTTATTATTAGATGCAGAACTGTTTAGGGTTATTATGTCTTTTTGATGAATGTACCAGTTCATCATTATGACACGATCCTCTTTTTTTAAAGAGTTTTTTTTTCTTAATATTTATTTAGTCTGGGACAGTGCAAGCAGGGAAGGGGCAAAGAGAGGGGGACAGAGGATCCGAAGCGGGCTCTGTGTGACAAGCTGACAGCAGCGAGCTTGAGGAGGGGCCCGAACTCACAAACCGTGAGATCATGACCTGAGCTGAAGTCGGACGCTTAACCGACTCAGCCACCCAGGCGCCCCCCAGAAAGTTTTCTTGTGAATATTAACAAATACACTCTGCGGTTATTTGGAGAGGCAAAAGAGCTAGAACAGCCGATACAGTATTGAAGAAGAACAAAGATGGAGAACGTACACTACTCAACTTCAAGACTCACTATAAAGTTACAGTAATCACAGTGAGGTGTTGGTGAGAGAATAGACAAATACATCAGTGGAGCAGGACAGCCAGCCCAGAACTAGACCCACACAGATACTGTCAACTGATCCTGACAAAGGAAAAAGACCACACAACGGAGAAGAGACAGCCTGTAACAAATGGCGCCAGAACAGCTGGACGTCCACATGCAAAAAAGCGCATCTAGACACAGACCTTACGCCCTTCACAGAAATTAACCTAAAATGGATCACAGGCATCAGTGTAAACATGCAAAACTCTAAACTTCATAAAAGATAACATAGGAGACCTTGGGTTTGGCAGTGACCCCTTAGATACAACACCAAAATCATGAAAGAAAAAATTGGTAAGTTGGACTGCATTAAAATTTAAAACTTGTGCTCTGTGAAAGAAACTGTTAAGAGCGTTGAAAACAAGCCTCAAGCTGGGATAAAATATTTGCAAAATACGCACCTGACAATTTTGTTATCCAAAATTTACATACACTTAAAAGTCAAAGATAAGACGGGCTCCTGGGGGCTCAGTCGGCTAAGCATCCAACTCTTGATTTCGGCTCAGGTCACGATCTCAAGCCTAGTGTCAGGCTCCGCACTGGAGCAGGCGTGGAGCCTGCTTGGGATTCTCTCTCCCTCTCTCTTTCTCCCTGCCCCTCCCCCACTTGCACACACACTCTCTTGCTCGCTCTCTCAAGAGTCAACCATATGAAACCAAACAACTCAATGAAAACACAGGCAAAAGACCTGAACAGACGCCTCATCAAAGAAGATACGCAGATAACAAACAGCGTGTAAAAAGATGCTCGCCATCTACGTAATTAGAGAATTGCAAATTAAAATAATAAGGAAACACCTATCAGAATGGCCAAAACCTGGAACGCTGACAACTTCAAGAGCTGGCATGGGTGTGGAGCCCAGAAACGCTCCCCACTGGTATGGGAATGCAAACTGTTGCGGCCACTTTGGAAGACAGTTGGCTGTTGGTTTACAGAACCATAAACATACTCTTCCCGTATGAAGCAGCAGCTCCGGTCCTCGGTATTTACCCAAATGAGTTGAAAACTTACATCCAGGGGCACCTGGCTGGCTCATTTGGAGGAGTGTGTGACTGTGGGTCTCGGGGTTGTGAGCTCAAACCCCACATGAGGTGTAGAGATTACTTAAATAAATAGTATTCTAAAAAAAGAAAAAGAAGAAAACTTACATCCACACAAAGTTTTCACAAGTGTTCATAACAGCTTTATTCATGATTACCAAAGCCTGAAAATAACCAAGATGTCCAATAAGCAAATGGGTAATAACCTGCGGTCCGTCCAGACAGTGGAATATTATTCAGCACTAAAATGAGCTACAGGCACCTGGTGATTCGGTCAGTTAAGCGTCTGACTCTTGATTTTGGCTCAGGGCATCATCTCACAGCTCATGAATTGGAGCCCCGTGTTGGGCTCTGAGCTGAAAGGGCAGAGCCTGCTTGGGATTCTCTCTGTCTCCGTCTCTGTCTCTCTCTCAAAATAAATAAACTAAAAAAATAAAAATAAAAAAGACAACTTTTTAAATGGACGTCTCCAAGGAAGCTCTACAATGGCCAACAAGCTCATGAAAAGGTGCTCACCACCAGTCATCAGGGAAACGTAAACTAGAGCCAAGATGAGACACCACTAAAAACCCCTGAGAGTGACTGGAACTTCAGTGACCGTTTCAGACTAAATGTTTGTCTCCCCCAAAGTTCCTACATGGAGAGCCTAACCCCCAAAGGTGATAACATTAGGAGGTGGGGCTTGGGGTGATCAGGTCATGACTGAGATTGTAAAAGAGACCCCAGAGACCTCCCCTACCTCTTCCGCCACGGAGGACATAGTGAGAAGATGCCCCCTGTGAACCAGGAAGAGGCTCCCACCAGACCCTAAATCTGCCGGCACCCTGATCTCAGACTTGCAGCCTCCAGCACTGTGAGAAAGAAACGTTTGTTGTTTAAGCCCCAGGCCGTGGGATTTTGATTCAAGCAGGCTGAATGGATGGAGACCGAGATTAACGGCCCGCCCTGACGAGAATACGTTGCTTCTTCTCCAAATATGACTGGCACAACCACTTCGGAAAACCGTTTCACAATTTCTTCCGGTTAGGAATACAGCTACTCGTGACCCAGCAGTGCCACCCATAGGTCGTTACCTAAGAGAAACGTTCATAGAAAGACTGCGTAGTGGCTTATTTTCATGACTGAACCGGATAACGACTCAAGGTTCATCAATAAGAGGACAATCAATGGTGGCGGACTGGTGCCATGCGTCACTGTGTAGCCGCACAAGGGCACACACACCACCTGGGTGTTACGGCCTTGGAGCCTGGTGCATTGCCAGTGACGGCTGTGGTAACTGGGTGCTACAGCATGCCAGGGAGTGATGTCCCCTCTCACCAGGGGCAGCAAATAATCATTTCCAACCCCATCCAGGGGACCTGCTTCCTTGATCCACTCTTGGTGTGGACTGTCTTCATTTGTATTCCCCCTAGAAGCCACCCCAAAGACAAGTGTCTCAGTCCTTCACCTAGAGGTAGAGGGACCAGCAGGTGGGAAGTGAGGACACGGGTCAGGGAGGGAAGGCAGAGAGTGAGAAAGAGAAGTGCAGCTGTGACTTCCAGGGGCTGGCCCACCACCCCCGGGAAGGCCCTGGGGCCCCCACTGAACAGACACAATTTCACAGGACCGTAGAGCCAGGCAAGGCCACACTGGTGGACGAAGACAGGAACAGGAGCACTTTGCAATCACGCTGAACACAGACAACATACAAACGTTGTCTGAGCCACAGAAACGACCCAGCACCCCCGTCCTGGCCAGCGGGAGTGACACCTGTACTTCACCAATCACAGAACTTGCCTGGCTCCAGGCCTCTCCCTCCCAGATGAGATGTATCCAGATCCCTGGCGCATCTTCCCCGAGCCCTCCCCGCACACCAGCCAGTGCCACATCCCAGAAGTCCTTTCTCACCACGACGTCCCCATCGTGTGTGACGAGTGACCACCCAACCCGTTCCGCTACAGGGTGTTTCTGGTGGGTTTGGGCGAGAAGGTAACAGACACAAAAGACGTGGTCTCTTGAGCTTCGTGACGTTCATTCCCGTGGGGGAGCTCGGGGTGCGTGACGGTGCCCATCTTGGAATCGTTCCCCTTCTTTGTTCCAGGGTGGAAGGAGCCGGGGTGGCTCACCCCTCTCGCCGGACCCGGGGTGCCTGCTCCCTGGGGCCTCTGGCTGTGTCACGAGGGGAGCCGCCTTGTGGGAAAGAGCAGCAGACACCGGCAGCTGGGCGGTGACCGGCAGCCAGCAATCCGGGTCCCGGGACGCAGACGGCCATCCTGGCATCTTAGATAAGGGGACTTATGGGCACTTGGTGCTCCACTGTCCTGGTCCGTCTCTTCGCTTCCTTTCCCCCCTCCATTCCTGTCCCCTATTAGATTAACCAATTTCTCCACTCCTTTGTTCCTCTACTAGGTTGTGAGCTCCGCATGCGTATTCTCTCACTGGTCACTAATGACAAACTAAACACACAGCAGTCCATTTCAGTGTCTTCTCTGGCCTAAAATAATTTACAAGTTTAATTTCCAAGCCTATGGGTGTTTCTAATTATCTTTGTTGTTGATCTTCGGATTAGTTGCCCTGAGGCTAGACCACATGTTCTGTCTTGTGACAACCCCATGAATTTTGTTGGGACAAGCTTATGGCCTAATCAGCAGTAATTTTTGTAAATATTCGTGTGAACTTTAAAAGAATATACACGGGTGCCTGGGGGGCTCAGTTGGTTAAGCATCCGACTTTGGCTCAGATCATGATCTCACAGTTTATGAGTTCGAGCCCTGCATTGGGCTCTACGCTGTCAATGCAGAGCCTGCCTCGGATCCTCTGTCCCCCCCCCCCCCTAAACATTTTTTTAAAAACAGAATATGCATTTTTCAGTTGAGTACAGATTTAGCTAATTGCATGAAATCCTCTGTATCTTTTTCTGATTTTCAGCCGCTTCTTTACTGAAGAGATGTGTTAAGTGCTTTATTCTCAAATCAGATCTCGAGCCACAGGTTCTTTCCCTCAGAACTTTGAATTTTATTGAGTTCATGTTCTTGCTATGTTCTTTCTTGAGGTTTTTCCTGCTAGGTTAGGGTCTTGGTCCATGGTCCATGGTCCATGGTCCATGGTGGCTTTATCAGGTTTCTCCCTATAAGCTAGTCTTTTCACCCCTTTTCCGCACTGTGTTCTTTGGAAGGAAGTCACTGTGCAGGACTTACAGTGAGGGGGTTACTCCATCTCCTTAAAGGCCGTGTCTGCGTAAACTATTTAGAATCCTGCATGGCGGATTTCTCTCTCCTCCCCACTTTGTTTATTCACTCATTCGTATCAGTGTGGACTAATGGGTATTTATTCCATACTCGAGTTGTAACCCAACACTGCCTGTGTTGTTCAGTGTCGCACCTTTGGTCACCGAGAGCTCGGCCAGTTGGTGCTGTGTCTGTGCCTTTGACATGTCCCACCCTTGTTTTTATTTAGCATTTCCTGCCTCCAGGCCCATCGTGTATATTTATTGCCCCAGTCATAGGTGAATGTCTCCTGGTGGGTGAATTTTGATTGTCTATTTATTTCTGCTCTGCGTAGGAAGAATTAACAGGAGAGAGAACCCGTGCCCAGTGTCAATCATCCGTCTTAGCTGGGAAGTTCCAGCCAGGCCCATTCCTGGGTGGGTGAGAGAGGGGGCTAGGTGTGATGGGGTGTCCCCCTCTGCTTGAGCCCCAAGGTCAGGGCCTAGTGGAAACGTGTGACCAGAGGCTGAGTTCTGACTGATGGACCCTGGAGTCTAGGCCTCCTTGGAGAGAATTCAGATTTTTGGCCAAGTGGACACAGAGCACAAGGCCCTCCTCTCTTTGCCACTGCACCAAAGGTTTGTTCCTTTTTTTTTTTTTTTTTTTTTTTTTTACTTTTTAAAATGATTATTTATTTTTGAAGGAGAGAGAGACAGAGCATGAACAGGGGAGGAGCAGAGAGAGAGGGAGACACCCACCGTCCAGGCCTTTCCCTAGCCAGGCCACACCACTCACCTCCCTCCCCACAAAGTCCTTTTCTGTCCCTATGCAGGATAAATCCCATGGACTCACTCAAGGGTGCAAGAAATAAGGGTTTTGTTTTGCAAAAATCAACTAACCCTCAACTCGCACGCCTTGTCCTCGGGCTGAGAGAAATCACCTTGGGCACCACTGGCACCTGGGGGCTGGGGCTCAGCCCTGGGCAGGGCCCCGAAGCGGGGACGCGGGACCAGCAGGAGGACGCTGCCTGCCTCACCTTCCAGTGTGAACCGCGCAGGACCCTGTGTGCCCGCTAACGACCTGCTGCGCCTCGGGCTGCAGCGTGGACCCGGCGGCCAGCCTCGGTCACTGCCACCTGCACCCCTTGCCCCAGGCCCTGCCCTCAGACCCGCACGGACCTCTGCTTGGCCAGCTAGGGCCTCCCGGGCCTCCTCGTACCCCCACAGGCGGCGGCCTTGGCCACTGGTCTGGGGGCAGCAGGAAGGACGACCCCACCCGGGCTGGCTTCGGCCCCTGGGCGAAGGGCAGAGACTGTGCTGTCGCGACCGAGGATGAGCCACACGTGGCAGCCCGGACGTGTCCGCTCTCCGGTGCCGGCCTCCCGGCGGCTGCTCCCGCCCAGGACCCGCGGCCGCCTCCCAGCCGTGCGCCCCTTGCGGCCTGCGGAGGACTCGGGGAACACTGGGGGAAGGGTCGCGCGGGCCTCGGGAGAACAGTGGGGGGACCCGGCGCCGGGCCGTCCCCCGATCGCCGGGCCGTCCCCCGATCGCCGGGAGCCGCACACTGGCGCCTCCCCGGCTCTGATTGGCCAGTCTCCCGCCACGTGACACTCTAGGAGCCAATAGTGGCGGACTACCTAGCACACATTTATTGGCTCAGGCCGGCCAGGTGGGCGGGAACAGAGACCAGAGGGGACTGCGGGCGGCGGAGGCTATGCTGCACCGGCCGGGCTGTGGCTCCCAGATGCGTCGTCTTGGCGCGGCCCCGAGTGGACCTCTGCCGGGGTCCTGGGCGGCGCCAGCTCGGCCCCCAGCCCCCAGCGCAATCCCGCCCCTAGCCCAGCGCCGATCCCCCACCCGCCCCTGGGACCCCCGCTCCACCGCGACAGGACCCCGCCCTTCAGGCCTGAGGGAACCTGCTGAGACAGGTGGAGACGGTTCCACATTGTGTGGACAGGTGGCCGGGACCGGGCTCCCTGAGCCGCGCTGGCTGTGACTGGACAGCAGGGCTTGTCTAGCTGCGGATTAGCGCGGCTGGACCAAAGCGTCCTTACTGCCAGACCTCTACACTTTTGTCCCGACCGCCGTGTACTTAAGTGGGTGTCGGTAGCTCCTATAGTGCAGGACTCCAGAGGACAGGAGACAGGAAACCCAACCCGCCTGGGGCTGGCTGCCGGTAGGGACCAGGGGCGGGAGGTCACCAGGCCAGGACCTGGCAGGACCTGCCTGCCTGCAAGTGGGAGGGCGCCGGGTATCACCGCGTGCTCTGCTTCGTCTAAAGACTTAACGCGCAAAAAGGGGAGACTCTGCTGAAGTCAATGTGGACCTAAAACAAGCATCCTGAGCAAGGCCGTGGTCAGCCGAGTCACAGTCACGGCCGGAAGGGCCCGGGGCAGCTCCTGCCTCAGGGTCCTGGGCATGGCTGTTCCTCTGTCTGGAGTGCTGTCCCATGGAAGTCCCCCAGGGCTCCCTCTTCCTCTCCTTGGGGTCTCTCTGCACCTCCTCAGAGGTGAAATATTGATCCTCACCATCCTGTCTGCCCCCTTATCTCACTCAGTTTCCTCCGCAGAAGAAATCACTTGATTTACTTTTTTATCATCTCTCTCCTGCCACTGGAAAAATGAGTTCCAGGAGGAGGGACCTCAGTTATCCCTGGTGCGTAACACCCCGCTCGGCACATCGCAGGACTCAGTAAAAATCAAGCGGACAAATACCTTTACCTGGAGTCCTCAGACACTCTCACCTGAGGGGTCTGACCCACCAGTCACTGCGGAAGGGCTGGCCAGCGTTCAGAGGGAAGGCGTGCCGGGTCACCTGGCAAATCCACGTTGCTGCTCAGGACTGAACCTAGCCCATGCCAGGCTGGAGAGGTGGGGAGGGGAGTGGAGGCTGAATGGTTGATGCCGTTTTCGGTTACCCTCCTTTTTTTTTTTTTTTTTTTTTTAATGTCTATTTATGTATTGAGAGAGAGAGAGAGAGCAGGGGAGGGGCAGAGAGAGAGAGAATCCCAAGCAGGCTCCGCACTGTCAGCACAGAGCCCGACCCCGGGTTCAAACTCCTGAACCGCGAGATCGAACCTGAGCCGAAATCCAGAGTTGGACACCTAACCGACTGAGCCCCCAGGTGCCCCTGGGTGCCCTTCTAAGACTGGCACGCGGGGGGTGGCATGCAGAGCCCAAAGACACAGTGGGCTGCATGAACCTCTGTCAGTGTTTTGGGTCCAAGGAGGGAGGGTGGACAGTGGCTCCCTCAGGAGCCTCAGGAGCCACAAGGCACCCTGGGTGGTACTTGGGGCTGAGGCCAGACGTTCCCCAGAGGCAGGTCCTCCCAGACCCCCCCCCCACCCACCCACCCAGCCTCTGAAGCCGAGGCAGAGGAGCGGTGGCTCTAGAGCGAGCAGCCTTGGGGGCACAGCCCAGTGGGGAGGGTGCAGGGGGCAAGAGTGGGGGAGGAGCCAAGACTGGGCCAAAAGCACTCCTGGCCAGCAGTATAAGGAAAATCACGAGGCCCTCAGAGTGGAGGTCAAACAGTCCTCTCTGAGGATACAAGTAATCATAGCACCTTGGGTGGGCTTTGGGTGTAGGAAGGACGTGGTGGGGGCCCACCACCAGGCCAGAGAGCTGGCAGTTCCACAAGCACCAGCCCAGATGGGCAGGCTCCCCTAGGGGGTGAGGGTGGGACCCAGAGCTCCAGCAGGGCACAGAGGCCTCCCTGAGGACACGGGGAGGAGAGATGGTCACCAAAGGACAGACTAGAGGCAGGACCCGCAGGGCTGTGCAGGAGTTTAAGGGGGGGGGGGGGGGGCTGGCCTAAAGTATGGCTGGCACAGTGGGGAACTGAGCCCCCAACGGCCTGGCATAGCTGTGGGGAATACAAGGCCTGTCAAGGGGTCTGGGCAAGCAGGAGGCTCATGGAAGGAGGGGGGAGGGAGAGGGAGGCAGGGAGCCCCAAAGGGGAGGGGGCAGGGAGCCCCAGAGGCACTGGTCTGCCTTTTAGATGATTACTCTGGGGCTGCCTTAGGGGCAACGGGTGAATCTGGGTCAGGGCGGTGGGGAGACCCCGCAGTCGTCCCAGCAAGAGGGGAAGGGACTTCCTATGTGGCAGCACGTCGGACTAAGTGAGGCTCATCCGACAGGGTCCGGGCCCTCCTCCCAGTCTGCCCACGTCGGCCGCCCGCGAGGGCCTCGGGACTCCGGAGAGAAGGGCCACGCGGTGTGAACTCACTAGCGTGTTTATTGGCTGTGATTCCATCCAGAGAGAACACACGCGGCGGCCCCCCACATGCAGGAGGAGGCAGGCGCAAGGACAGAAGGACGGACGACATCCACGGTCTACGCTAAGCTTGGCGGCTCCGGGCGCCCCATGCGCTGGGAACGGGATGCGGGGTTTCTACGAGACAAGGCCCTGTCTGCTCGGAGCGGGCTTGTTGACGTGTGAAAACAGGCATTTAAAAAAGACACGGGACCGGGAGGAGTCGGAGGGCGCAGGGCGTCCGAAGGTAGTATTGCAGTCTATTGTTATGGCTTCTCTAAAGAGCTACGTGGGGCCGCGCCCCTGGCCCACAACACGTGGACGCGATGAATGTGTGACACGGACAGAAAGGGGCCCCCGGACACCGAGGCGACGGGCCTTCTGTCCCGATAGAACTCCCCAAACACGTAAGACCTCATTTACCTGAGATTCAACATATCGTGATGCAGAGGAAAACAAGGATGAAGAGACAGAGGGTCAGGGAGGCCCACGGTGGCTCCCCACAGACTCCACCTGCGCCGAGGTGGGGCCACCTGGCAGGTCCCCACCTCGAGGGGCCCGCACCTGGCTGGCGGAGGAGGGCCTCAGGGACCGTCTCCAGGTGCCGCGCTCATCCGAGGGCCTGAGCCTCCTCCCCGCTCTTGCGGAAGGTGCAGGCGCACAGAGGGTGAGGGCAGGGGAGCCCGCGACCCCAGAGCGGCCTCCGCTAAGAAGATAGGAGGTGCCAACCAGGGAGGGGAGAGGGCTGGGCCGACGGACGGACGCAGAGGGGCGGGAGTCACAGGGCGCGGGAGGGGCTGCACTGTTCCGCGCTGCGCAGGGCGGCGGGCGGGGGCGTGTCGGAGCTCCCCCAGGCCTATTGCTTGGTTTCCCTTCCTTTGGAAGAGAACCGGGTCCTGGTATTTGTCCGAAGCAAAGCCTTCCAGAGGAGTGGGCCGAGAAGGGGGGGTGGAGGGCAGGCTGAGACAGAAGGACAATGTGAGGGGTGCAGGTGGAGGTGGGCAACCTGCAGACTGCAGGGTTCAGACCCTGCAGCCCAGGTGTCACTGCGGGGGTGGGGGAGGCTCCCCACCCCTGCCGCAGCTCCCCTCCCAGCCCGCACGCCCGCCTTCCCCCCACTATGGCTGTGCTCCTGAGTTTGGGACGGGACAAGCGCCCAACAACGCAGGGACGGCGCACCGACGGCTGGTCTGGATGCTGGCCCTTCGGTGGCCCTGGCCTCGGGCACTGCTGGGTGGGTGTGAAGGGCGGGAGCAGTAAGGGACGTCCCAGGCTCTGGGGGAGGAGGGTCCAACCCAGAGGAGCACGTGGGCCGGTCCACGGGGGGGGGGGGGGGGGCCTGGGGGGGGGCGGGCACCCCTTCCCCCCAGGCGGTGGCAATGGCAGTGAGGGGAGTGGGCTGGTGGCGAGAGGTGAGCGCAGGCTTCCGAGGCGCGAGGGGGCATGGGGCGGGTAGGTCTAGGACTATGGCTTATATTGGCATTGGGGGACTGCACTCTGCTCCCGACATCCCTTCAGGGGCCTCCGAGGAGGGCATGTACAGGGGGTAGGTAGGCAAGGGGGGCGGCGGGGGTGGGGGTCCGGGCTCAGGCGGGCTGTGTCCGGCGCCGGGGCGTTACTTCTTGAACATGTCCTGCAGCGGCCCGGGCAGGTACTTGATGACGGTGTCCAGGATGCTCTCGTCCTCCTCCTCCGGCTCGTCCCCACAGCCGGGCGGGATGGCTTTCTTCGGCCGCGTCAGGCTGCCCTCCGAATTGGCCTCCATGGCGGCCTGGGCCTCGGCCTCACGCTCTTCCTTCTTCTTGATGCCGTACTGTGGGGGAGGGGCGGGGGTCAGACCGGCAAGCGGTCTCCAGGCCCCAGGCTGGAGCCCGGGCCACACAGTACTGGGAGGGCTGGACCCCTCCCGCAACCGCGGGATTGGCGGAGAGAACATTGCCTGCGGCTGAGAAAGGCTGTCTGGAGCCCCTGGCCCCACAGACCACCACCAAGACCCCTGATGGCAAAATCCCACCCAGGAGGGTGCCTGGTGCCGGGGGGGGGGCCGTGGGGGGGTGGGGGGAAACCCTCACGGAGAATGCCGGAGCGACAGCAGAAGCCAGGGCTCAGGGCTTGGGGGGCCGCATTGAGGGGGGAAGCGGGGGGAGGGGAGGTCGGTCCCTATGGGGTGCCAGTGACCCCGCCCCACCCCTGGCCTCTCCACCCTACCCACCCACCTGGCCTTCCCAGGAGGCTGGCCATGTCCTCCGCCGGCCTGGGCTGTGGTCTAGGAGCATTGGGAGGGGCGGGCAGGACATGTGCACGCAGTGGCGGCTCACCCATTGCTCTGGGGCTGGCCAGCCCACACAGCCCCAGATCCCTGGTCGGGTGCCGTGAGGTCAGACCGTCATGCCTGGCCAAGTCCCCCTAGATGTGGCTACAACGCCCGCCCCTCGTGGACAGCCAGCGGAGGCGAGTGCCCAATGGCAGCCCTAAGTGGAGCCCCCCTAGGCGTGCCCTCAGCCCATACTCCTGGCCACCCCTGAGCCCTCCATTTCCGGTCTCCTGTGTGTGTCTCTGCCCTCAGCTCTTACCCAGGTCTCCCGTCTCTAGTGGGTTGAATGGTGCCCCCCAAAACTCTTGTCACCTGGAACCTCAAAATGTGACCTTATTTGGAAATAGGGTCTCTGCAGATGTAACTAAGATAAGGAGACGAGATCGCCCTGGGCCCTAAATCCAGTAAGAGTTTCCTTGTAAGAGAAAGAAAAGGACAGAAAGAGGCGTATGAAAATGGAGAAAGACCGGAGTGGACACCGCCACAAGCCAAGGACGCCAAGGACTGCCAGAGCCACCGCAAGAGAACTGTAAGAGGCAAGGAAGCGTTCTCTCCTGCAGGTTGCAGAGGGAGGGCAGTCCTGCCCACATGCTGATTCGGGACTTCTGGGCTCCGGAACTGCAAGAATTCGTTTCCAAGGGACTAATGTGTGCCCCTTACCCCCAGGCCATCACCAGCTCCTCAGACGGGGAGCTTGTGCTCAGCGTGAGGCCTCCTGTCTCAGGGCTGGTGGGAAGCGGGGGGGGGGGGGGGGGAAGCCGGACTCATGCTTCTGGGGGCTGGTGGTCTGTCTGACGGGCCGAGCACAGGACCCACTCAGGCTGGAAAGAGGGGCGCCCGTTGGCCGGGTCTGAGCTTCCAGATCACACGTTAGGGAATGCACGGGAGCAGAAGCATTAACAAGGATGAAGAGGGGAAACTGGGGCAGCGTGTGGGTGTCGGCGAGTAGCCGCAAGCTCCGATTCCTGCTGGGGGACACACAAGCACAGGATCACGGGCCCCGGGGAGGACACGCTTCCGCCCAGGCGGAGGACTCACCCCACTGTACACACTCCTCTGTCCTCGCCAGCCCCACCAGAAGTGGTGGGTTCTGCTTCTGGTGCTTGGGCGGAGGGGGGAACGCCCTCGCTCTCCAAGAAGGGCCTTCCTTCTGCTTCCGGATGTCGGGGGGCTGCTATGTCCCCCCCCCGCAGCTCGCTAAAGGTACTGAAGGAAACCTCTGCACCTTCTCCTCTCTGAAGCTGCAGATGGCTTCAGGCACGGGGGAGGCAAGGGCCACCTTCAGCAGCAATCAGGGGGGCGGGGAGCCTTGCTCTCTGCCCAGCCGTGACCAGAGCTGGGGCCCCCTTGGGCAACTGTCAGACATCGAGGAAAGAGGAATGAAGGGTTTATCTAGGTTCCTTCAGCAGGAGCCCTGAGCAGCCCACACGCCCCTATGTACCCTGAACAAACTGCCAGGAGTGCTACGAGGGTCTCGATGAGGACCTGACGAGGGCACCCCGAGAACTCTTTGGCAGCGGGCACACTGACCAGAGGGCCCTCCCTACTGAGCACTGATATCAGGTCAGCCAAAGGCACGGCGTGTCACAAGCTGCCCGGACACCAGGCACTCCCTCGCCCAAGAAGCACAGGCCCTCTTCCTGGGTCACCATTCTGGGACAACCTTACGGTGGACGGCAGTGGCCCTTGGGCTTGGAAAGGAAAGGAGGGACATGTGGCTTGGAGCCCTGTGGGGTGGAGCGTGGGCGGGGGAGAGAAACACTTCCAGAAACTAGGTCAGACCAAAGAGAGCTTCCCTCCAGCCGAGGGCACAGAGTCCAACAGACCCCTGAAGCCACAGGGTGTCTACACACAAGGCGGGCACATTTGTGTGCCGGGGTGAAGGTCTGTGGGCGGGACCCGGCGAGAATAATCTGGGGGAGCCCCATCTGAAGGGCAGGCGCAGGAGAAAGTGGGGAGGGTTACCTGGACAGGTGGAAGAGGGCTCAGCGGACATGAGAGTCAGGCAGATTCTCTTAGGGGCAGGACCCGGGGGCTGGGTCACTCCATGGTGCTGGGTGCAGAGGGGACCAGGTGCTCCCCACACCCAAGCGGGCATGCTGCCCTCACCACTCAGTACAGCTGCTGGCAAGGGGGCCAGATCTCCCCCAGCCACAGCCACCCCCAGCCCCCATTCTTCCATTTCTGGGGGACTCTGGGGCAGGTGGGTATTTTTCCCGAGCTGAAGGCTCATAGGAGGGAGGGGGCCAAATTCCGGAGGTTAGAGTGGTGTGGCCGGGAAGACCTGGGGCTCCAGCGACAGAACGCGTCGGAACCCCTCCGGAGCTGCCTCTGACCCATGGGTGGAGGGGCTCACCATCGTCCCCATCCGCCCAGCACCGCTCCCCCACCGATGCCTGGCCAGGCGGCCGCTGTCTCATTTAGCTCTGCAGCCACAGAGGCAAGGCCCCCACCTGGCACACTCAGCTTGGGGTGATCAGGCAGATCCCAGCAGGTGTCTGCTCCCCAACACACCCCTATCTTCGCTGCTGGTGGGTCCTCTGGAGGCAGGTCCTGACTCACTGCTCCTGCCTAATCCCGCAATAGCTGGAAAAGCGATCAGGCGGGGCAGGGGAAACCATGGCCAGCCCCACTGTAAGAGCAGGGCGCCCCCCTCGTTACGGCCCCACTGGTAAGAGCAGCAAAGACGCGGCCCACGGGTGAACCCTCATCCTGGCGAGCCTGGGTAGCTGATGTGGGCTCCAGAGTGTGCAATCCAGAGATGTGCTCCATGGAGCCAGGCGAAGGAGAGGGTGCGGGGCAGCCCCCCAGGCCCCGCGCCCACCTTGTCTCGGATGCCCTGCCGCATGGCCTCGCGCTCCGCCTCCATCTTGGCGTACTTGGCTTTGCGCTCCTCCTCCTCCTGCCGCAGGGCTTCCTGGCGCTCCTCCTCCTTCTTGGCCGCATCGGGGTCCTTCTCCTCGTCACCCCCGAGCATCTTCCCCATGTCCTTTGTGGCCCCTGAGGACAGAAAGCCGGTGAGTCTGGCCAGCGAGGGTCCAGGCCCGCCCCACCCCCCTCCGCTGGTTCCGGAGCGCTCCCCGCCGTCAGGGGCAGCCTGGCCTGCGTGAGTGTCGGGCGGAGGTCAGCGCTGGCAGGAAGTGTGGACGTGCGCCCGCGGTGCTGGCATGTGTGTGTGCGCGTGCGCTTGCAGCCGCGGATGCGCGCGTGTGTGTGTGAGCGTGTGGGCGCACGCGCGGGTGTGTGTGCGCGCGCGCGGGTGTGTGTGCGCGTGTGCTTACAGCTGCGGATGTGTGTGCGTGTGTGTGCGCGCGCGCGGGGGTGTGCGTGTACACACGTGTGCTTGCAGCTGAGGATGTGTGCGCATGTGTGGTTGAGGCTGCGGATGTGTGTGTGCTTGTGTGTGTGCGCACGCGCGGGTGTGTGTGTGTGTGTGTGCTTGCATCTGAAGTGTGTGCGTGCGCGCGTGTGCTTGCAGCTGCGGATGTGTGTGTGTACGTGTGTGTGTGTGCGCGCGCACGCACGCGCGGGTGCGTGTGTGTGTGCGCTTGCAGCTGAGGATGTGTGCGTATGGCGTGTGCACGTGGGCCCGGGAGCCCCTGGCGTGTATCTCCTCTGGCTCTCGTGTCCAACAAGCACAGCATTCCGAAGGTGCTGGAAGGAGTGGCTGAATGCAGGAGCACGGGGGCTCGGGGGTTCGGTGTCTGCAGAGGCTCCCAGCAGGGGCTGAGGGCGGCGGGCAGAGCGGCTGGGGGCCGTGTGCCGTAGCACCAAGGCCCTAATTTCTCTGCTGCACCAGCCACCACTTTTCTCATGAGCTCCTGATTCACAGGCGACAACAAAACACCTTCCCGGACGCCCTCCGTGACTCGGCCCATAGGACAGAGACACGTAATTACAGCCTCAGAGCTCGGCTGGCACCGCAGTGGGCCCTGGCCCCCGGTGGCTGCTGGGAGCGGAGCGGCCCCCCTCACAGGCACCGTCGGCGGGGCTGGTGGGCGCCGATCTCAGCCCGGGGCGGTCAGCCCGTGGGGGCGCCCCCGCATGGCCAGTGGGAGCGAGGCAGCGTTCCCCTCACCCCTGCAGGCTTCCTGGGAACTGGCCGCATCCATAATGGGTCCACCTACCCCAGGGCTCCCCTGTGCCTGCCATCCACCTCCTGTGACCCTGAGCGAGGGCCAGTGACTGCCCAGCCCCACTCCCACCCTTCCGTCGGCCTCGCCGGCACCGGCCCCTGAGGGTCTTGCCTCTGTCCTCTGGTCCCGGGATGAGCCCTCACAAGCACGGCCCAGGGCTAGCCGAGTCCACGCCTTGGGCACGAACAGTGAGGTGGACAGCAAGGTGGAGACACACAAGAACCCCTCAGGTAAGTTTGTGAAGGTGGGCGCTGACACGACTGCCCCTCTCCAGAAGGGCCCCCATCCCCACACTGGCATTGAGGCCCAGCTCCGTACTGCCCCCTTCTCTCCACATGCAGCGACTCCATGTTCTGATCCTCTCTTTCCATGTCCTTGTAGTACCGCACTCACGTGATACTGCATAGGTCCGTGTAGTACTGAACCTGGAGAGAGTCCCCTCCCTGCAGATATCTGTGCCATATGCTGCTTTTGCCTGTTACTCGGGAGTGACACCCCCCCCCACCCCCGCTCCACCCGGTGAGCAGAGGAAGAAGTTTGGAAGGCCACCGGCTATTGGTGGCAATAGGACAACTCTTTGATTGAGTGTTCTGGGCCGAAAACTAGATGTTTGTCAGGCTGGGCCACACCTACACCGTGGGCCTTCTTAGCTGCTGGAAACTACCACAGGGTCTCGGGGGATGGAGAGGCTAAGGGCAACTTGCCACCATGTCACTGTGGGGACAGGGAGTCCTCCTGTACCAGGCATTTTGACACGGATCCAGACTAACAGAAAACTAAAACCTCAGGGTCAGTTTTCAGGCACATCTGCAGAATTCTGTAAAGCATATTTGAAGCCAGTGTTTCAAGGGAAAGCAGGTCATAGAGTCTAGTCACTGACTCTTCCAATAGTTGCCCAGATGACGAAGCAGATTCTCTGTGCCTCCTGGCGCTGCTGCTACCTCTGGCGGGGGCGGGGGGAGGGGGGGCAGGAACAAACGCCCACAATCCAGGGAGCAGCTGCAATTTCCCCCACCTGTTTGGCCTGTTGGCCAACCAGAGCATCAATGTACATCTCCCCCCTTGAACAAGCTAATTCACACTAAAGTGAGAGTGACCAGCTGCTTTTCCTCCCTCCTAGGAAGGACTGATGTCTTAAAGCAGAACTGGTAAACCTCTCCTGGGAGGGGTGAGGGCTGCGGGGGCGCCCTTACTTGGCGGCCTCTAAACCCGCTTCTCCAACGCATCACATGGGCTATAGGCCTAGTGATCAAATATGCATTTATTGGGCACCAGCTGTGTGCTGAGCTCTGCTACACCAGGTGTGGGCCTGGGAGGGGAGGCTTGCCTAGGACCCTTCTGGCTCTGAGTTTCATGGGCTCCCCAGGGTCCCTGGCGTTCTTGTCTTGCCTCTAGTTGAGCTCTGGGTGGGTCCATTTGGCCAGAGGGTTAGGGAAAGCCAAAGGAGGAGCTAGTCCCTCAGTCGGAAGGGTGGCCCTGGGAGGCTGGATGGCCTCTCCTAGACCAGGGTAAGGGGACCAGAGGTCACTGCAGCGGTGTGGATTCGTGCCACACCGGCTGGCTGCAAAGCCACTCACTGTCTGAATGGGACCACCCTTTGGGGCATCCACGATGCCATGTGGCAAGGACCACTGGCCCCCCACCCTCCCCTGCATGGCCTCCACTGCTGCGCAAACACACTTCCGGAAGCCCCACCTGGCTGGGAATTCGAAGGGCAGCCGGCGCCACGGCAGAAACCGTGGGAAGCTTGTTCCTGGCACAGAAACCCAACATGCCATTTGCCGTCCTGGCGCAGAAGCCGGGGCGGCCAGGCTAGCTCGGCCAGGGCGGGGCTGCCGGCAGTGACGCCTAGGGGGTCCCTGCTCCAGAGCCACCAGCCACATTTACAGATGAGGAGACCGGCACGGGGCACTTCCACCCCACGCTCAGGGTCCAAAGTCTCTGACTGAGGAAGGTGGGTGGTATCTGAGGCTGGGGGTCCTGCAGCCAGGGTCCCACACTGGCCCCCAGGGGCATCAGCATGGGAGAGGGGGTGTAGTCTACCCCATCGTTTCCATCACTCTTCTCTGAGCCTGAGTTTCCCAGGTGAGAAGTGAGAAACCAGTGCCTGGGGTTGGGGGACGCAGACCCAGCTCAGGACGAGGTGGGGGCATCTTTCCACTCAGGAGTGGGTCCTGTACTTGGCGGTTGGGGGGGGGGGCGGTGGCATGCAGAAATCCAACAACAGCCAGAGAGGGCCACTCACTGAGGTTCACAGAACCCCAGTGATGAGAAGCATGAGCAGGGGGTCTGCATGCCCACCCAGCCGGTGGGAGCTGCCAGGCCCTGCCCGGGCCCCTACCTGCCCCAGTTCTATCCACTCCGTCTGCCCACAGCCCCACCCGCCAGATCCTCCTCCCTCGATGCCCCTGCCAACGTAATAGCACTCCCCTCAACTCTCAGAAGTTTTCTCTGCAGGCCTGGGGAGGCAGGGGCGGAGTTACAGGCTCTGACGTTCCTACCTCAGGGCCTTTGCACTTGCTGCCCTTCCTTGAGCTCGTTTTCCAGAACTTTGTCCACTACTCCTGACCCAGTATCTTCCCAGACAGCCTTTCCCGGGGCTCCTCGCATACACTAGTCACCCCTGTAGTCAGAACCCTGCTCAGTGTTCACTACCATGGTGGGTTCATTTATGGTACCTTATACGTAATTGAAAGTATGCATATTTAAATAATACATAAGCCAATCAACATGTTGATTTTTGAAACTTCATTTTGAAATAGTTTCCGATTTACAGAAGTCATGCAGGTGCTACAAAGGGTTCCTGCACATACCTGACCAGATCCTTCTAATGTCAACCATAACCCCTTCATCAAAACCATTATAACGACACAGGTACGACACTGTGAAGTGGACCACAGACTTTGTTTGAATGTCACCACTTTTTCCACTACTGTCCCTTTCCGGTTCCAGGATCCAATCCAGGATTCCGTGTTATATTTGGATGGGAGTCAGTTTTTAAAAAGAGAAAAGTGTTTTTTAACTTGAAGTAACTCTATAGGAAAAATTACAAAATTTAATGAAAAACTAAAAAATATCTAAACAAATAAAGGCACTTGTCACATTCATGGCTGGGGAGACTCCGTAACTGAGCACTCAGTTCTCCCCAAAGTGAGTTACGGATGGGTGCGATCTCGATCACACCCCCAAGAGTTAGAAAGGAAATTCTGTGAAGTTTGACAAGCTAAGAGTTTTGCATACAAAGAGCTAAAAGTCTCCTAATGGTCAGGACAGAAAGCTGAGGGAAGAGCCAGGAAGAAGACAGGACCCAGCAGACAGCAGCCTGGCTGTGGTGCAGGGGAGGAACGCAGAAAAAAAGGGGTCGGAGGGGAGAGCCCATCCGCAGACCCACAAACACACAGACACGGGACTGGGACACCGGTGACAGAGGAAGGGCCTCAGAACCCGGGGGAAAGAACCAGATTTCCCTAAATGGGGCTGGGGTAACTGAGATTTCGGTGGGGAAGCAGCACACTGGACTCCTGTGTGACAGCACAGATTCTTGTCGATTATAGGTCTGAACATGAACCCAAATGAAAACGGGAAAGAGAAGACACCCTCCTCAGCCAGGTTCCCCTATCGGAAATGATAGTTTACTTGTTTTTTTCTTGTCAGTCTCGGCCGATAGAAAGTGAGCTCTATGAGAGCAGGGACTGACCAGCTCGCGGCTGTGCCCCCACCACCTAGAACGGCATCTGGCACGTAGTAGGTGGTCGACAAATACCTGGCAAATAATGAACTTAAAAAAATTGTTTAAATATGTATCATGCACTCAGCCACAAATAAAGTCTTAACAAACCCTTCGGCTAACGTCATAGTCCGTGATGAAATACTGCTCCATAACAAAGCTGCCAGGACAACTCAAGAGGGAAGGACAGCCCTCTGCCGAGCGGCACTGAAACCATTAGGATCCCCAGGCCAACAAATGCGCCAGTTTCTTCCCTCGCCTCACTCCTTACACAAAGCTCAATCACAGACCCAACTGTAAAAGCTAAAATTCTAGAACTACCGGAAGTAAACATAAGAGAACAACCTCTGTGAGCCTGACTTCCACGAAGATCTCACATAAGTGAGACTTGAACCTTAGAAGAGTAACCGGGCTTCATCAGCATCCAAGACGGAGCTGCCCCAGGTCCCGCTGCGCCCCGCCCTGCAGGCCGCAGTGACAGGCGGGGCAGGGGGCTCCCTGCAAGGAGTTCTGCTGAATTTCATAAGAAAATACACATACCGGGGCGCCTGGGTGGCGCAGTCGGTTAAGCGTCCGACTTCAGCCAGGTCACGATCTCGCGGTCCGTGAGTTCGAGCCCCGCGTCGGGCTCTGGGCTGATGGCTCGGAGCCTGGAGCCTGTTTCCGATTCTGTGTCTCCCTCTCTCTCTGCCCCTCCCCTGTTCATGCTCTGTCTCTCTCTGTCCCAAAAGTAAATAAACGTTGAAAAAAAAATTAAAAAAAAAAGAAAATACACATACCAAGTTCTGCTGGTGACGTGGCCACACACCTAAAGGACTCGTGACATCCAGGGAAAATGTGGTCGAATGGCTACGTGAGATATTTACAGATACTCATTAATCGCCGATACATAACTGTGTGTGATGTGGATCGTCCTTCCGACGGAAACTGCAACAATTCTTTCTTCTTTCTTTCGTTGGGGTTTGGACCAATCAGGATTCACACGGCTGTAGTACAACCGTCAGGGAAGAGCTGCCCCACGGGCCAGAGGGAAAAACGCACCCTCACCGTGAGTCCCAGAAACGTCTGGGGAGCTTCAGACAGTGCAAAGGTCATCAGGTCGGAGCGGTTTTAAACGTGACAATGGCTTGGGGCGCCTGGGTGGCGCAGTCGGTTAAGCGTCCGACTTCAGCCAGGTCACGATCTCGAGGTCCGGGAGTTCGAGCCCCGCGTCGGGCTCTGGGCTGATGGCTCAGAGCCTGGAGCCTGTTTCCGATTCTGTGTCTCCCTCTCTCTCTGCCCCTCGCCCGTTCATGCTCTGTCTCTCTCTGTCCCAAAAATAAATAAACGTTGAAAAAAAAAAATTTAAACGTGACAATGGCCACTGCGGGGGCAGGGGATGGGGTGGGAATGCCAGGCTGTGCCCTGTCACAGCCTCCGGGCGGGGGGGGGGGGAGGGGGGTGGTCACAGCAGTGTGGGGGACCTGACACTCTCCAGCACGTTTTGTCTCGAGTCCCCCCAACTTTCAACCCCGCACCCTATCCCTCCATAACAGTCCCATTAAAACAAACGCTCCTCCCTGTAGGAACATGGGCCTATTTGCTGCAGCTGCGGGGCCGGGGAAAAGGCCAGAGACCAGGTGACATCTTGGCCACACAGCCACTCGGCCATGATGTGCGCATGTCAGGGAGTGCAGGCTGTGAGCGCGAGGGACCACCGTGTGCGCTGACGGCCAGGTACAGACAAAAGAGTATCACAGACGCCTTGTTTGGAAAGCCAGCAGAGAAAAGCCCTCTGTATGAACATACCCATGTTTTCCGATTATCGACAGACAGAAGAAAGGATCAGTAGGTTACAAACCTAAACCCTGAACAAAATAGCATGAGTCCTTTTCAAACTCATGGAATGTTGGCAAAATGTATCAAATGTTGCTCTACATCACGATGAGACCCCACTTTACAGCCATGACTATTACAAAATAATAATAGTTTAAAAAGACAAAAAACAGAAACCGGGAGCCTGCGTGCTGTCCGTGGGAACGTAAAACAGTACAGCCACTGTGGAAACAGTGTGGAGGTTCCTGAAAAAATCAGAGTGTCCCCCTGTGACCCAGGAAGGGTTCCCCTAGGTAAATGCCCCAAAGGACTGGAGACAGCAGTATTCACAATAACCGACAGGTGGAAACAGCCCAAATGTCCCCCAGCAGATGGCTGGACAAACAATGTGGTCCATCCACACAATGGAATATTACTCAGTCTGAAACAAGAATGAAATTCTGACACCTGCCACCACACAGATGACCCCTCAAAATGTCACACTGGGTGAAATACCCCAGACAAAGAAGAACCAATACAGCACTTATATGAGATCCTCCAAATGGCAAAGTCATAGAGACAGAAGGTGGATGGTGAGGGCCAGAGCCGGGGGAGGGGGGAGTCAATGAGCAATGATGACAGAGTGTCAGTTTGGGACGACGAGATGGAAGGGGCGGTGGTGCCGCGACACTGTGACTGTCCTCAACGCCACTGAGCCCCCACCAAAACATGGGCAAAATGGCACATGTTACACTATTGCTATTCATCACAAAAAAGGAGAAGCATACAATTGAAGTTTAGTTATTTATTTATTTTGAGAGAGAGAGTGCACAGGGGTGGGGCAGAGAGAGAGAGAGCAGGGCAGGGGCAGAGAGAGCAGGGGAGGGGCAGAGAGAGAGCGGGGGAGGGGCAGAGAGAGAGC
>NW_024412376.1:168815453-168824679 GCF_014898765.1 Herpailurus yagouaroundi | reverse complement strand
GGGGAGGGGCAGAGAGAGAGCGGGGGAGGGGCAGAGAGAGAGCAGGGGAGGGGCAGAGAGAGAGCAGGGAAGGGGAGAGAGAGAGAGGAGAGACAAAGAGAATCCCAAGCAGACTCCATGCTGCCAGCACAGAGTCCGACGTGGGGCTCGGTCCCATGACACTGGGATCGTGACCTGAACCGAAACGAAGAGTCAGATGCTCAACTGGCTGAGCCACCCAGGCGCCCGAGGAGTACAACTTTAAAACAACTGTAATCTTACGTCTGAGAAAACAGCCGTCAAGCTGCAGAGACAAGCTCATTGCAACGGCAAAGCAGGAGTAAGGCCACGTCTCTGACAGCCTCCTGGAAGCGGACGGCCTGATAAACAGTGACACCAGGAACACGCGCCCCACCCCCCGGGCCGCTGCGCACGCGAAACCTAATGACAAATGCGCTAGAAGCTCTGGGTAAAACCACGACTGTGCGTGTCTGGGACCTGGAGCTAGGAGGCCCGAGCGCACCCCAACCCCAGGGGCAGCCGGTGCTGCAGACCCCGGACCGCGCCTGCGTCGGCCAGAACACACACAGAGAATCGCACGGCCGCTTCGCGTCTCCGGAGGAAGAACCAGGGAGAGCGGACGGCCGGGGTGGGCTCAGCCAGCAGCAAAGAGAGTGCGTGAGGAAGACGACACGGGTCAGGCTGGCGGCTCAGGGGCCGACCTTGGCATACGGTAGGTAGGGCCGCTTGGGGCGAGAAGACAGAAAGAAAGCACAAAGATGACAAAATTAGGGAAAACGAGGGAGAAATGGCGCTGCAGATCGGAAGGACACGAAAACGATCAAATAATATCTCGCGCACCGTATTCTAATACGTCTGTACACGTGAATGAGGCAGATTTTCTGAAGACTGTTGTCAAAAACTGAGAACTATGTCTACGAATTCACAGATGGAGTCTTTCAAACATTCAAGAAACAGATAATCCCAATGATATTTAAAATGTTCTTGGAAAGGAGAAAAAAGAAGGAAATTCCCCAGGTTATTTTTGTGAAATCTGCATAAGAACGATGCCAAAATCTGGCACAGAGAGCGAGCGGTGGGCCAGCTCCTACGTGACAGTGTGAAATGCTAAACCAGAGACAGGAAGGGAAGCTGGCGTTTCTTATGGAATTTGTTCGCAGGGGGGCCATCTTGGGGAAGCGAAGACGGTTCCACGTTGCGAGAATACCCTGCTGCCACCGTGCACAGGCCGTAGCGAGCAGGGCTCCGAGGCTCCGGCAATGGCCTGCCTCCTCTCCTGCAGGAGGCCCAGGGCCGCCGTGCCCCTCCTCCCCCGCAGCCAGGGGCCGCGTGCGTGCGCTGCCCCTCTCGCTCTCCTCCAGGGGGAGGTCCCCGCGGCTGCTGAGACGCCTGCCCCGCCTGTCCGCTGCCACCTGCCCCCCCCCCCCCCGCCCCTCCGCCGTCCCAGTTCCAACCGAGACCTAGGTTCTGGTCCGCGTGCATGACCGCTGCAGACAGGTGTCCTCGTATCACAACCTGTTTTTAAAACAGTCGTGGAGCCGGTCGGCATCGCAGAAGTCATGCAGTTTGACAGCTGTGCACGTCCCTGGAACCATCACCATGACCGAGGTGACGGACACGTCGGTTCCCCCAAGGTTTCCAGGCGGCCCTGTGCAACTCCTCCCACGAAACCGGCCCAGACGACCGCTGACCTCCTCTCCGTCCTCAGAGACTAGGGCGTGTCCCCTAGAACTCCGGATAACTGCAATCATACCGCGGGCCGGAACCGGGGAGGCGGGTCCGTTTCCATCCACTGCGCCTAACGCTTTCACGCCACCGTGCGTGTCAACAGCTCCTCGAATTGGCCCGTGACACAGATGCACGTGATCAGTCTCTCCACTCGCCTGCCCGTGCCCCGTGCACATCCGGGGTGTTTCCAGTTTGGGTCTTTGGTGAATAAGTTGCTCTGAATGGGCGTGGACGTGGGCCTTCGGCTCCCTCGGGCAGATCCTAGCAGGGATTGCCGACTGTATGGTACATTTAGGGTTCATTTCTGAAGAAACGCCAAACTCTTTTCCAAAGTGCTTGCACCACAGTAAAGTCCAGCAGCGCTGAGCAAGGGCCTGCGTTTCTCTGTGCCCTTGTCCACATCTGCTGTTGTCCGTTGAGATTCCAGCCGTCCAGGTGGCCGTCGAGGGCTATCAGCTCACGGCTAACGGTGTTCAGCAGATTTTTATGTGCCTAATAGCTATTTTTATATCTTCTTTGGTGGAATACCTATTCAGATTCTTTGCACACTCTCAAAAACAAACTTATGTTAGATTTGCAGAAAAACGTTGGAGGAAGACAGCACAGAGAGCTCTCACATACCCGCACCCAGTGTCCCCTGTTAACACGTTACATTAATGTGATACATCTATCACAATTAACAAGCCACGCTGGTGATGCTACTATTAACTGAAGTCCATGCTGTGTTCAGACAGCCTTAGTTTTCGCCTGATGTCCTTCTGTCCCAGCACCGCATCCAGGGTGTCCGGGACACCTTGTGACATTCAGCGGTCGCGTCTCCTTTGGCTTCTCTTAGCTGACAGTTTCCCCGGCTTGCTTTGTCTTTGACGACCTCGACAGCTTTGAGGACTTTTCAGGAATTTTCTGTCTCACAATTAGGGTTTGTCTGCTGTTCGTTCTCATGGCCGGACTGAGGTTATGGGTTTGGGAAGGAAGACCCCGGAGGGGGAGTGTCCTCAGCACATCACCTGCAGGGCACCTGCCACCAACATGTGCCATCACGGTGATGTGACCTCGGCAGTGCGGCCCAGCCCACTTACGAAGTGAGCATTAGGGTCCCCGGTCTTGCTTCTGCTGGTGTTACCGAACGGCGAGAGTTCCTGACGGATTTTGGATGCAAGTCCAATTTTCTCGACCTTGAAGAGCTAGCTTTGGTTTTCTTTTTCCCTTTTTCATTCATTTCTGCTCTGAACTTCATTGCTTCCTTCCTTCTGCTTACTCTGGGTTTCATTTGCTGTTCTTTTCCTGGTTTCTGATGTTAGAAGCTGAGGCTAACACGGGAGACATTTCTTCTTTTTGAATAGGGGTGTTTAGGGACATGTTTCCCTCTAAACACCACGTTAGTGAATCCCACACATTTTGATGGATTCTTTTTTTTTTCATTTCCATTCTGTTCACAACACTTTCTAGATTCTCTTTAGACCCACGGGCTACTTCAGAGTGTGTTGTTTAGTTTCCAAATACTTGGGGGGATTTTCCAGATGTCCTTTATTTCTCGTCCCACGCCACCGTGGCCACCATGGTCAGAGAACGGAATCTTTCGCATTCATCGAGACTTGTTTTATGGCCCAGAATACGTTCTATCTTTGTATGTGTCCCGTGTGTATCTGGGAAGACCGTGTCCTGTATCGTCGGGAGTGCTCTCCAGATGTGGAAGCTCAGGTTCGCTGACAACGTGGGGAGTCTCGTGGACCCCACTGCTCTTCTGCCTGTTCCATCAGCTGCTGGGCGTCTCCACTCCGACTCGTGGGTCTGTTCGTCATTTTCGCTGTCTGCCCGCCCGTTTTCACGTATGTGTTTCGGAGCCCGTACGAGTTGTGGAAGCAGGTGAGACGATCACCTCCTTTTAACCTGTCACCATCTTTGTCACCAAGAGAGGGTTTCCATCACCCCTGGTAACGTCCTCTGCTCTGCAATCTACTTTGTGGCCAGTCCAGCTTTCTTTTGATCAGTATTAGCACGCTTTGTCTTTTCCATCTGTTTACTTTTACCATGTTTATGTTTTTATATTTAAAGTGAGTTTCTTCTAGGGGCGCCTGGGTAGCTCGTTTGGTTGAGCGGCCGGCTTCGGCTCAGGTCACCATCTCGAAGTCTGTGAGTTCGAGCCCCGCGTCGGGCTCTGTGCTGATGGCTCGGAGCCTGGAGCCTGCTTCTGACTCTGTGTCTCCCTCTCTCTCTGCCCCTGCCCCACTCATGCTCTCTCTCTCTGTCAAAAATAAATAAACATTTTTTAAAAATCTTAAATGAGTTTCTTCTAGGTAGCATAAGTTGGGTCTTGATTTTCTTTTTTTTTTTTTTAAGTTTATTTATTTATTTTGAGAAACAGAGGGAGAGAGAGAATCCCAAGCAGACTCCGCATTGTCAGCACAGAGCCCGACATGGGGCTCGAACCCACAAACTGTGAGATCATGACCTGAACCAAAATCAAGAGTTGGACGTTCAACCAACTGAACCATCCAGGTGCCCCAAAAGTTTATTTTTGAGAGACAGAGAAAATCAGAGTGCAAGCAGGGGAGGGGCAGAGAGAAGGAGACACAGAATCTGAAGCAGACTCCGGGCTCTGAGCCGTCAGCACAGAGCCGGACACGGGGCTCAGACCCACAGACTGTGAGATCGTGACCTGAGCGAGAGTCAGACGCTCAACCCACTGAGCCACCCAGGCGCCCTGATAACCTCTGCCTTTTAATGAGAGTGCTCCAATAGCCCCAGCAGAAAAGGCCATGAACCCCAACGCATCTGTCACAGCGGGGAGAAGGGACGGCCTTGGTTGTGGGCAACATTACCCGCCGACTTATGTGTTCCTCTGGTCCTGCCTAACAAAGCCCCAGAATAAGACAAGAGAGAATCAAAGTGTCTCCACAACTTGAGCACATCTGGAGCAAAGCTCGTGAACACATTCAGGAAAACAAAAACATCTAGCATGTAACAGGGTGAAACTCAGAAGGTCTGGCACCCGGAGAACAATCAGCAGACACGCCAGCAAGTGGGGCAGGGCAGCTCGTGGCAGAGACACCACCCCAAACCCCGACGTGCCAACCACGTAAACGCATATGATGAGACATCCCGAGCAGCACAGAGTTAAGTGGCACATAACAAGCATAGAAAAGCATTAGTGAGAGAAAATTACCTAAAGCGTGTGATTCGTGAACACGGCAACTACAAGTCACGTGTTGAACGCTGTGTTCAGTAAGTGAAAGACGTTGAACAAAGACCAATTGGAAGTGAGAGCATTCTATCCATTCAAGCAGCTTCACAGAATCCCGTGTGGGGAGCGCGTGTGTGACGTCCATCACGGAGCGCTGTCGGGGACGAGGGTCTGTGTGATCTTTCGGGGGGGGGGGGGACGCGTGTCAGAACAGGTGCGGCCGTGCACCTGCTCCTCCCACCCCGTGCTGGTGCCGGCAGGGACGAGCGGCTCCCCCAGAGACCCCTCCTCCCGCAGCCGTGGCGCCAGCGCCTCCGATGACGCACGAGTCACCTCTCGCGTGGCGCCTACCACTGCCGGGCGCGGTGTTTCACCCACTTTGTGCTCCTCCGTTTCCCACACCGAACAGATGTTTCATCCACACAGACACCGTCTCCGCGTCTGGCTCACGGCAAGAACACGGTAAATAGCGACGACACGACGGGGTGAAAGCGCAGGGATGTCCACGCATCGCGGTTCACGAGAGCAAAGCCCCGGGCCCGTGACGCACGACACTTGTGTCGGGGAGGTCAATGGCAGTGAACCCATGCAAGCTCACACCGGGCGTCCGGACACTGGGCAGGAGAACTCCGACCGCCCGTGAGCCACGTGCCCTCGCACTGATGGGTCGAACACACGTGCCTGTCGACGGCCTTTCCAGACGGGAGGAAAGAAATGTAAGAGTATCACCCCACGAGGCCGCGCGGAACAGGCGAGGAGAGAACAGGTAGTGGAGACGTCAGGTCCGGGGAAGACGGAAGGCAGTCGCGGGGCGGAACTGAGCGGAGGAGGCCCCGCCGGGACACAGATTCGGCAGCAGGAGCGGAGGGGCCGGCCTCGGGGACGTGGGGGCGCGGGCTGGGCGGGCTGAGGGCCGCACGAGGGGCACCGCGTTCCTTGCACAGGCTCTGCCCCACCCGGTCATCTCCCCGGGGAAATCGAACCGGAGCCCCGCAGACTCGGGCACTGGGGGCAGAGGCGACAGTCCAGCCGCAGACGGGGGTTAGGTGGGCACGGAAGACCCCTCCCCAAGCCCCGGCCCCCCGCCCTGTTTGCAGACCCTGCCATCCAGCCACGCAGGGTCCGTTTTCGGAGAAGTGGGACCACAGCCCCAAACAAGACCGGAAGATAGTTCACCGCGTGTTTACTCCACAGGCAAGCCCCAAGTCCCACCCAGCGAAGTTCCCCATCAGGCTCTCTTACCTCACTCTGAACGCGCAGCCCAGGGATGCCTCCGCCGTGAAGACAGCTCCCGAATCACAGGCAAGAGGGGCCCAGGGAACACGGACAGTACAGAGGGCGGGGTGACTCTCATTTTGATTTGTATTCTATATATATGTATACAGATTTTTTGTTTGTTTGTTTGTTTGAGTCTATTTATTTACCTTGAGAGAGAGAGGGACGGAGAAGAGTAGGGGCAGAGAGAGGGAGAGACAGAGAATCCCGAGCAGGCTCTGTACTGTCAGCGCAGAACCCAATACGGGCCTCAAACCTACGGACTGTGAGACCAAGTGTCGAATGCTCAACCGACGGAGCCCTCCAGGCGCCCCCAGTAGGGAAACTCTTTAAAAGGGGGGGGGTAGTTTAGAACACACAGAGGAGCTCTTGGAAGCTAAATATAAATGTAGAAATTAAAAATGCAGTTCAAGGGCGTCTGGGGGGCGCTCGGTCGGGTGAGCCTCCGACTCTCGGTTTTGGCTCAGGTCCTGATCTCACAGTGTGTGAGGCCGTGAATCAGGCTCTGTGCCGACAGCTCGGAGCCTGCTTGGGATCCTGTCTCCCTCTCCCCTCCCGAGTTCTCTCTTTCTCTCTCTCAAAAGGAATAAATAAATAATCAACAAAATCCTGAAACTTCAGAATGCTAGTAAAACCTCTAGAGAGGGAGGAGATAAAAAGCAGGTCATGCAAAGAGCCCTGGAAATAAGAATAGCATCTGATGATTCAACAGCAACTTTAGAATCTGGAAGACAACAAAAAAATAACCTCACAATTTTTTTAAACTTTATTATTTTTGAGACAGAAAGAGAGCAAGCAGGGGAGGGGCAGAGAGAGAGGGAGACAGGACCTGAAGCAGGCTCTGCACTGACAGCAGTGAGCCCAACCCGGGGCTCGAACCCACGAACCGCATCTGACTCTTGATTTCGGCCATGATCCCAGGGTCACGGGGTCGAGCCCCGAGTTGGACTCCGCACGGGGCATGGAGCCTGCCCACGATTCGCTCTCTCCCTCTCTCTCGCTGCTCCTCCCCTGCTCATGCGTGCACACATACGTGCACTCTCTCAAAACACTAAAGAAACAATTTAAAAACCAACTGCCAGTCACGTGTGAAGGCACAACGCAGAGACTTCCTCCCTACACACCCTGCCACAGAACGTTCCCGAGGACCCAGCCGTAAGAGAAGACAGGGGAATCCAGCCCATGCTGAGTGACAGCCTGGGCAAGAACCAGTGCTGACAGGAGCGGGACGTACCAGAGTCCTGGGGCAGCTGCACCAGAGGAGAGGAACAGCCAACCCTCCATCTGGAACCTTTGACCGCACGGAAGGGTCGCGGTAAAGGGCTGCTGGCCGACGTGGGAAGCATGAGAGACAGTCCGCAGAAACTTGGGCAAATGGAAACCGAGACACATGTTGGCTGCAGGGCAAGCCAAGGGCTTTATCACAAGAAAGAAGTGTTTGTACTGCCCTGCGTGGCTCGTCGGGGGGCACTACTTACATCGTCATCGTGACACCAGCCCCAGTGGCTGATACCGCCACGTAAGGAGCGTGGGGCAGGGGGTCTGGCAAGAGCTCAGTGCCCCCCATCCCGGAACGTCTGAGCTGGTCACAATGAGCACAGGACCGAGAAACACACAAGGACCCCCGTGAGCGGTGGGGGCGGGGGACTCAAGGAAAAACTCTTATTCAGTGTGGATCAGAATCACATCTTCCCCCACACCCCTGCCAGGATGGTGGGGGGAAGTCTGGCAAATGTTGACAAACAGCTCCTTGAACTTGGAGGGAAGTCTGTTCTGATTCTGAGCCCATCACGCCAAGGGCGGGTTTCTGTCTAAATCCGTCTGCGAATGAACCAGACTTCCCTGAAACGTCCAGCTTCGAAGCCTGTTGTAAGGAAACGACAGTTACAGTGTTTCCTGCTGAAACCTATTTTAAACCACAGTCATCCTGAGAGGCTCTCTCCTCTCAGCCTTTGGTGCTAACCCGCTGACCCTCCCGGACTAGTTCTAAGAAACGCACCACGTAGAGCACTTTGCAGAGTCTTTTAAAATTAGAAATAGAACTGAAGGCATCCCTCCTTGAAAAAATATTTTTAAATTAAGTAATGAGACATTCTAACAGAATTTTAAAGTAACATTGTATCTCGATTTTCCATATCACTTCTTTATATTTTTCTGTATTATTTCAATTCCCTACCATAAGCATCCAGTTTCCTGTTAGAGAAATATGCACACATATCTTTTATAAAGTTGAACGTGGGGCGCCTGGGCGGCTCAGGTCATGATCTCACGGTTTGTGAGTCCGAGCCCCGCGTCGGGCTCTGTGCTGACAGCCCGATGGGGCTCGGAGCCTGGAGCCTGCTTCGGATTCTGTGTCTCCCTCTCTGCCCCTCCCCTGCTTGCACTCTCTCTCTCTCTCTCTCTCTCAAAAATAAATAAACATTGGGGCGCCTGGGTGGCTCAGTCGGTTAAGCGTCCGACTTCAGCTCAGGTCATGATCTCACGGTTCATGAGCTCGAGCCCTCAGTTGGGCTCAGTGCTGACAGCTCAGAGCCTGGAGCCTGCTTGGGATTCATTCTCTCTTTCTCTCTCTCTCTCTGCCCCTCCCCCACTCATTCTCTTTCTCTCTCTCTCTCTCAAAATAAGTTTTTTAAAAAACTTAAAAAATATATAACCTGTGCATAAAAACCTCAGCATACAGTAAGTGATCAGTAATTGAAAGCAATTATTAAGAGCTTTTTGTCTGTGCTTTTATGCTACATAAACAGGTGCTTCTCCAGGAACCAATATGGTGAAAATAAACCCTTGCTAAGCACCCAATCAAAATTCTGCATCTCACTACAATGAAACACATTAGAAAATGTAAGGTGGGGGCCCCTGGGTGGCTCAGTCCGTTAAGCAACCGACTTCAGCTCAGGCACGATCTCAAGGTTGGTGAGTTCGAGCCCCATGTCGGGCTTTGTGCTGACAGCTCAGACCTGGAGCCTCCTTGGGATTCTGCGTCTCCCTCTCTCTCTGACCCTTCTCTGCTTGCACTCTGTCTCTCTCTCTCTCTCTCTC
>NW_024412376.1:168805167-168815353 GCF_014898765.1 Herpailurus yagouaroundi | reverse complement strand
CCCCCTCCCCCCCCCCGCCGCCTCGAAAATGAAAACAATGAAAAGAATTTTAAGTTGAACGCAAAGATCAAAATATTTCTTATATGTTAAGAGGACATTCGGTAATACCAACTGCCCAGGTCCGAATCGGACGGGAGGTGGGTGTGGACGGAGGCTGGGCCACAGGACTCCCGGACAGCACTGGCAAGGGCTCAGAATGCACAGTGTGGTTCCTGACGGTGACAATTAGAGCTGAAATAATGTTTTAAAAGGGCATGTAGGTTCCAAAACCCGCAGAAGGTTTTTAAAAAGAAACGTAAGTCCGTATATTAAAATAAGTAAAACAGCAGAAGCCCTTTAAAAAGGAGAAAGTGAAGATGAGAGGCCACATCAGTCACATCAACTGTAACAAGGCACACGAAACGAGGGACGTTCCTGCCACAGCCAAGTCCTGGTCATGGGCTGCCTGCCCCCACTGCCCCGCCCCGTGGGGCACACGCAGCCCTGCAGAGCCCCCTGAGGGGAGGGGCCGTCCCCGTGAAGGAACAAAGGAGAACTAAAGCCAGCTCCCACCTCAGCCCCTGGTCAAGGTCAGAATAACAAGCAAGGATGAACTGGGTGAAAGAAAGTTGGCTTCTGCACTGTCCTTGCTGGCACGGGGGTCCCCACCCCTCCAAGCCCTTGGTGGGAGGCCGGGCCCAAGGCCCGGGGGGGGGGGGGGGGGGGGACGGACCCTGTCTCACCCGGCCGGCCGCCCTGGGCTGGGTGGCCTTGCCTCAGGCACTGTGAGGTGCTGGGTGGAGGGTGACCTAGAGACCCCCAAGCAGGCCGGAGCCCTGCCCCAGCCAAGTCACCGGTGCTGCTGTACTGAACGCACTTCCCTGATTTTCTGAGACGCCCCTCTTCTTCTTGTGCCCCAAACACCTCCCCTCTGCCTGTCAACTCCTTTGTCAAAGGCTTTGCAAACCTTTATTAGTGGTCTGAGGATTTTCCTCCTGCTGTTTGCAAAGTCCCCCTCCCCTCCCCTCAGGGACCATCAGATGCTCCCGCCCCCTGGGGAGGGGCCCCGGGGCCTGTGGAGCCAGGCGCCAGGCCGGCCTTGGCTTTCTGGAGAGGACAAACAGAGACAGAAGCGAGATGAAAACGCCAATTAGTGAGCCCAAACAGAGCCAAGCGCCGGGACAGATGGCACGGCCCGCGGCTCGAGGCTGGTTGTAATCTCCATGTATCTGCCCCTCCATTCAGCCACTCTGCCACTCACATGGCTGCCCCTTCACCAGTGCTGACAATGAGGCAGGACGCTGTGGCCATGGCCCTGGGGTCGCCGCCCTTGGCCCCTCGTCTGCTGAAGGGGACGGGGACCAGGGATGGGAGGCCTCCCCAGGCCCCCTCTCCTCCTGGCCTTGAGTCTCAGGGACCTCCCACGATGCTCCCATCCTGGGAAGGGCGGTCCCGCTGGGGGAGGCTGACTCCAGCCTGGGTCTGGGCAACTTGTTCTCTCTCACGGCCATGGACCAGGTACAAATCCTGGAGTGGTAGTCCATGTTTCTGGAACCTTCCTTCTGAAGGGAAGCTAAGTGCAGGATGGTCCCGTGGCCCTGAGACCAGCAGCTCTGCTAAGGCTTCCCCAGGCCCACCCCTCCTCCTATACTCACCCCTGCACCTCCCTTCCCCCACCCCTCCCCCCTCCCCCCACCCCTCCGGGGTTTCCCTGGGTCTGTGGTCCTTGCTTTTAAACCACTGGGGGCCAAACCGCGGAGGCAGAGGCCTGGGGCCAGCACGGCTTGGGGTGCATGCGGTGGGCAGCACCCTGCCCTCGGGAAGCCCACCACCCAGCCCAAGAAACAAGACTCAGCACGGGGTCCGTCATTTCTGCCTGGATGAGGCCGCCGCCGTGTCCTGAGGAAATCTTAGGAACTGCCAGCGGGGCCAGAAGGCACAGGTGTGAGCACTGCCCTGCCTGCAGGCTCTGTCAGAGCCCCTCCCATGGCTGCCGGACCGAGTCTCAACCGCCTGAGTCCCAGTCTGCAAGGGACTCGGCACCGAGCACCCAGCACCCACCATACGGCACCCTCTGCACCCAGACCCAGCACTCAGTACTCTCAGCACCGAGCACACAACACCTAGCACCCTCAGAACTCGGCACATAGCACTTAGCACCTGACACAATACATGGCACCCAGCGCTCAGAACTGGCACCCCAAGCCCTCTGCTGGGCCCCAAGTGGCCACCTGACCTCAGCCCACCTCCTTAGTCTGGAGGTCACAGTTCACAGTCAGGCCCATGGGACCAGAGCGGACTCTCCCTCCACCCTGTCAGGCTGTCCCTAAGGAAAGGAAGCCAGAGGTCCTGGCTGATTTCTGCAAGGGTGGGAAGAACCATGTGCCCCCCACCGCCCCGTCCAGGGGCCGAGAAAAGTGAGAGCAACCCCAGAAAAGAGAGATGTGTACGACGCCTAAGCACACACAGGCCAGGAGGAAGGAGTGTGCGGACCCCAGCCAGTGGCCCCACCACCCCCTGGATGGGGCAGGGGTGCTCTGGGCGGCCGCTAGCCGAGAGCAGGAGTCTCAGGATGGCCCCGTCCCCCCGCCCCGCCTGATCCATTACGACCGGGCTTCGGTCTACCACGCCAGAGTCTCTGAAATCGGGTGGCCTTAGGGTCTGCCTGGCCTTGATGCTCCTTCTGCTGGGTTGACGCCCCAGCATGATGTGTGCAGTGTTCCGGAGCCAGCCGAGCAGTCCCTGGTGTCAGTGCAAGATCACCGTGAGCCTGTCACACGGGAGCTATTAAAACAAATGCTTTAATCCCCACCAGAATTTCTCGCCAACCAACAGGCAAAAAATAAATGACTTTACCAGTTGAAGTGCATTTATATCCATTTTATTCCCACACCGGGGCAAAAGCTTTATAACTGAGCTGTAGCTCAATCAACCAGGACCCCATATTCTCCTGAGGGAAAGACTGTCCTTCATTGTTTTAGGGAGAAAAGGCCGTTTCTCTGATGTGCCTTCCAGCCTCTGACACATGTGGGGTAAGTGGTGTCTCTCCCGAGTGCAGGGAGGTAAGCTGGTGCTTGATTCAACAGGGCAGCTGGGAGGCCCGTTGTGAATGATGCTGGCGTTTTGTCTTTGAGCCCTTGCTGGCTGCTTGCGGAGACCCCGGCTCTCAGGCGGGAGCCAGGGAAGGAGGAGGCGCCCCCGCCCTCGGAGGGCCGATGCTCTGGGGGCCTTACATCTGAAAATCAAGACTTCCCAAGGGGATGTGAGCCAGGTACCGTGAGCTGCCTGCCCAGCGCCGTCCGCCTTGTTCGGAGGGGATGCGCCCGGCTCGGCCTCACCTTCGCAGACCCTTCTTGCCCGTGCCGCACAAATGGAAACCCTCTGCCAGATCCCATAAACACACCTGCCAAGCAGAACCCGGGCTTGCTCCCTGGGCCCCCCGCTGCTTCCTGCCCTGTCCCGTCGCTGTGACCGGGAGCGCCGGCAGCCACTTGGCGCCCTGAGAAGCAGGCTAAGCACGAAAGCCCAGGGCAGCTCACCGCTGACAGCGGCACAGGGGGAGCCGAAGCCGGGCCCAGATGGCACCACGGAGCAGCTGAGCCACCGCCTGACACCTCTCTGTGTGAGGGAAACAAACGTCGTCGCCAGCCCCTCTCTGCTTCTCTACTGTGAGTCAAAAGCGTCTTCCCCAACGAGGTAGCACTTCCCTCCCAGCCTGCTCCTCCCCTGCAGCCCCGCTTGGCCTGCGGCTCCGCCATCCTCCCGGAGGCCCTGGCCGCCCCGCCCCCGGTAGCCTTCCAGCAGCGCAGTCCCAGGCCCAGGAGAGGCCCCCCGATAGACAGGGTTAACTCCAAACCAGACAGACCGGAGGGCGAGCCGATGGGACCAGCCCTACCCTCAGGACACGGGTTTGGGACAGGATGGGGATGCCTGGCCTCTCCCTCAGTGTAGGGCCCCGTGGGGGTCCGGACAGGACCACCTGGGATCTCAGGGCTGTCTCTGCAGCTCTGACCCGAGGTACTAGGAGGCAAGGTGAAGGAGAGTCTGGGAAAGAGCTATTTCTGACCTGCAAAGACCTCAGGCCCCCTGACGCCGTGTCCCCGAAGCAGCTGCAGGCACACACAAGCCTCAGCTGGGAGTCACGGAGCCAGCAGTGGAAGATGGGAGCTCGGGCCAGTTGACAGAAGCAGGGGCCAGACAAGGGAGGAGACCCCCCAAAGCGCCCCTGGAGGCGGGGGAAGGCACCAGCACTGAGGGAGGGGCTCCCAGCTCCCAGAGGGAGACTCACCCCACCGCAGCCCCACCCCGTCTTGTGCCATCGATGAGGCAGGTGGGCACTGCCCTGTTTTCTCTAGCGTCTGACCCTGGCAGGCTCGACAGATCCGGGGACTGATCCCCACGAGACCCCCAAGAGGGCGCCCCAACAGGGAGCAAAGAGCCCACCACCCACGGGGTGCGGAGGCCCTCGAGGTTCTCCCTGGGGTATGTGTCTGTGAGAGGCTGTTCTGTCCACGGAGGGCTGGGTGACTGAGGTTCATCCTCCTCCCATACGCCCGCAGTCTTGCCCGACAGAGAGACACGCGCTCAGACATGTGTCCATTCCCTCGCCCTCACCCTCCTCAATACACCAGACCACAGGCCCTCCGCCCTCCTACTCAGCAAGACTGGACAGCCTCTCAGCCAAGCCCAGGCCGGGCTCTCCCCCCACAGGATGGCCCCAGGCCCCAGGCCCCTGCAGCCGTGGGCCACTGGAGAGCTCAGGGCAGAGCTGTGCTTGGTGAGAAGACCCCGCCCCTTGGGGCTTGGTCGCTCTTGTCCTATAACATTCTCCTTTCCCATCTCCTGCTGTCTTCCACACCTGTTCTAACCCCTACAGCCCCTGGGCCTTTGCACGTGCTGTGTCCCCATCTCATGTGCACATCCTTAAATCCCACCTCAGATGTCCTCTCCTCCGTGAAGCCCTCCCCTGTCCCCGCACCATCCCCCAAGGACCTGAGCACGCTCTGGACACAAAATATGCCACACTAAGACAGATCAACAGGATAGCCAGCGTTGAAAACCAGTTGTCAGGGCCAAAATAGTCATGCTGTACCTGACTTAGCCCGATGAGGGTCTACAACCCACCACACCACACTGACAGCCGCCCACGCTCTCAGCCACCGTGTAAATGTAGCTGCGGGGCCATTTGCCACTTCCTGGCCTTGGGAGAAAACCGTTTTCGCAAATGACGCCCTTGAGGGTCCTGAGCCCCAGGTCCGAGGACGTGTGGCCCAAGCACCTGGCCCCAGTTCCAGGCCACTTTGCCACCATCTCCAGTCCACCACTTGAGATGCTGCCCCAGACTTTGCATTAAATCCGGGGGGTGTCTTGATGGATCTTGGGGCAGCCCAAGAACATAAAAGCCTCCAGGATATTTTCTTAGTGAGAACAAATTTGCCAACAGCTGGACACTTTCTTCACCAATTTGGCCCCAAGGGACTTCTCCTCAGCCAGCCCTGCATGCCCATGGCGCCTACAGCCCTCTGCCTCAGCGTGGACCCCAGCAGAACAGCGTCCAGGGGGACCACGTCTGAGTTTGAAGTAACCTAAAGCGCCCACTAGTCACCCCACAAAGAACTCAGGCCCTAAGAGCAGATGCCCCACGGGCCCCACCCTCTCAGGCTGCATCTCAAGAGAGAGCCACCATGCAAAACCCTCCCGTGTCCATCCAGGGGCCCAGGGACTGGAGTGCCTGGGCGGATCCTGCCATCTCAGGGGAAGGAGCCCTGGGAGCCACTGTCCCCTCCTCCATGGTCCATACCTGTCTACCTGCCCGCAGAGAAGGAGCTGGGCACCAGGCGTCTGTGAGGTCATTGGTCAGTGCTGATGGCTTTGCTGGGACGCGACAGGACAGGACACTTGTGCTCACCCACGGTGGTTCTAAGGACAGCCCCACTCCCACCCGCCGGGCCCCCTCCGCCTCACTGCCCAGGGCAGCCCCTAGCAACTCCTGGCCACCTTCCTCCCCCTTCTCTTCCTTTCTGTGGCAGGTGGTCTGTGCCCAGGGGTCTGTGCCCTGCTCCCAGGTGGCCCCGTGGGCCCCAGGCAGTCAGTGGAGGAGAACGCCCCCAGCAAGGGTCACATAGCAACTGTAGTAGCAGAACCAGAAGCCCACTGGCTGGGCTCGGCGTCAACAGGGGCTGGGCCGCAGGGACCGGGCAGCACCAGACGTCAACAGGGGCTTACAGGAAAGGCCGGGGTCGCCTGGGCTTTCGCCACCGTCCGAACGGCATCCGAGGTCCTTTGGGACCAGCAGCCCCTGAACTCTGGACTGTCACTCAGTTCATCAGACCCTGAGCCCCAGCGTGGACAAGGCCCTACAGAAACAGCCGTGCACTTGCTGTCAACTCCCTGCTGCTCTGTCTGACACTAGATTCCGGAGTCCTGTGCTTGCCATTCCTCCCAGGCAGTCACCTTGAAGCCTCTGTCCCCGGCAAAGACTCCAAGGGATGCCTGGTCAGGAAGACGCAGCAGCCCAGGGAGCTGCAGACAGCCTCAGGTGACCACAACTTAACTGGGCTTCGTGCAGTCCTCCAGCCAGTGCGGCTGAGTGTGGCCCGCCACCACAGGGCTCCCTCCAGACCCCCATCTCCTTCCTCCCTCCCGCTAGGGCTCTCTCTGCACGTGCAGGTGATGTGGCCTCTGCGCTTCTAGCCCTGACTTGATTCCTTAGTTGGCTTCTGACACGTCTCTGTCCCCGTGTCTCTCTCCACCACGCACCCCGCACTCCCGTCTCTCGTCCCGGTTCCCTGGGCTCCTCAGTGTTCATCTCAGTGTGCCCTGCCTTTTCCCCTTGGCTGTTCTGTTCCAATTCTCCATCCCCCCAAGAGGCTGCTGTGCCTGAACTCCAGCCTGTGCCCCTCTGTCTCTCTCTTGCCTTCATCTCCCTCCAGCCTGTTCCATTTCTGGGGTCTGCCTCTTTCTGAATGGTTTCCTGGGTGTATCCCACTGGGTCTGTCTCTCTTGGAACACTTCTGGCGTCTGTCTCTGTCCCTCTGTCTGAATGTGCTCGTCCCGAGAGACCAAAACGATGCCTGCCCAGGGGAGAGAAAGTGCAGAAACAGAACACAAGGTCTCGCCCTGGACATCAGGCGGCGCTCAACCTCAGTACCGCAGGGAAGGTGAACGCCAAGCCAGCACTGGGCTGGGACACCCTGTCCGTGGCCACCAAGAGGGTGCCCCGAGGCACCTCCGCTGCCTGCCCCCCCCCCGCCCCCGCCCCCCGCTGCCAAGCACCCGCTTGGCCCTGAGAAGCCTGCCCCGTCGCCGCTTCAGGAAAAACTCTGGGCTGACATGGAACAAAGGGAATCCAGGCTGGCAATTACACAGCTAATTTCAGCCATGTAGACAGCCAGATCAGATATTCCAGTGTTCTTACAAACCCACCTCAGGGCCTGAATTAGCCACCTAATTAATTATCTGTAGCAGTCTGGGACTGGCTGGGTGGAACATGGATTGCTCCTGGTGCCAGGGTGCTGGCTTGTCCCTGAATCATGTCCCGGTGACGTAATCATTATAATTAGACTCAACCTGCAGCCTCTCCTTGACCACAAAATCCTAAAAAATGTGGCCCCGGGCCCGGCCCGAATGTCTATTTACTTAACTTGCGGTGAGCAGAAAGGCAGCCCACCCGTGGGCCCCTGTCCTGGGCTTCACGGCACTGTGCCGTCCTGCACCTCAGCGCTGCCACAACAGCCCCACTGGCTCCCCTCCTCCAAAAACACGGTCCTGATTCCTCCCACCACTGCAGATGCGTCACCTGACTCAACGCCAGGCTGTGAATGGCACCGGGTCAGGGTGTGGCCCACAGAGGCCACCAAAGGAAGACATCCGGAAATGGCACAGGCAGGTGCTGGGCACAGGCTCCCATCCCAGAGAGCTCTGGGGAGCTGGTGCTGCACCAGGACAGCTGGGCCCCTCAGGCCCCGCTGAACCAGACTGCTCTACCAGGAAGCACCTGTGCCAGTGTGGACTTCACTGCCCTGCCCACCTCCTAGGCCAGGGTGTCTGGCCACGAAGATGGTCTTTGGAACCCGGTGGGCACAGGATTCCCTTCGGATAAGAGTCAGCAGTGGTAGAAGGGCAGTCCCCTCCCCCAACACACACACACACACACACACACACACACACACAGCTGCACTGCCTCCGGGGGGAACGGGGCCAGGGCCCTACCAGCGATCCTGGCCTCTTCTCTTGTCCCTGAGCTCAGCAGCCCAGGCTCCCTGCACATGCTGCTGCCCCCACCCTGGGTGAGACCCACAGGGTGCACATCCAGCTCGGGATCCCCCCCACCTGCTCCAGTCACCCTGCAGCGTCCCATGGCTTTGCCCACCAAGAACAAAGGGCCTGTGGGGACCACCAGACCCTGACAGTTAGGACTGGCTGTTGGTGCCCATGAAATCCACACTGGGCTGGGCCTTCCCCCCAAGGCCCAGGGAGGGTGCTGCTGTGTAACCCTTGACCCCATTCTCAGCACTGTCTGGTGGGCTCTGCCCTGACCACAGCACACCAGCGTATTTCCTCCCCCCGCCTTGGTCCCTGGCTCTTTCCCAAGGGAGGGAGTGGGCAGGTGTGGTTTGGGGGATGTGCACTGAAGGAATGTGTGAAGTCTGAGGGTGACCATATGCCCCCGCATGTGTGCATGCCACAGCGGCTTCCAGCCGGCGACCAGCTGGGCGGATCCTGCCCCCACTCCCCTACTTCCTACCTCCCAGGGCTTGTTTCATCACGAACTCCATGACGATGGCTTTGATTCCTCAGCGGCTCCTCCCGAGGATTGGAACTCACATGCAAGTGTGGCCAGGAGTTCTCTGCCTGCGGGAGAGGAAGTGGTCACAGGTCACCCTGATCAGGCCTGGGGAAGAGCTTTTTCCTCATCCCCACCTGACGTCGTGTGAGCGTGGGTCTGGGGTCTGACAGAGCATCATTTGACAATCCTCCCACACCTTATGGCGGGACCCCAACACTGACAGGGACACCTGGGGGGGGTGGTCTCTGGGGAGGAGGGTTCCTACCACATGCCCTGACCAAGGCAGGTAGATCCCAGGACCCCAGCGGGACCTGCAAAGTGGTCTCACCTGGCCCCTAGGTTTCTGAAATTAGTTTTTGGTGGCCACTGCAGGGACGGAGCAGGGTGCTTACGGCTTGGGGGAGCACAGCCCAGAGGAGCCAGGCCCGGTGGGGGCAGGGCCCAAGGGGTGTTTGAAGGTGACTGGCTCTTCTGCCTCCTTTCTGGGCCCTGGGCCACACGGGGGTTGGGGGGTTGGGGTCTGTGGAAGGAACAGGCACCCCAGTGGTTAGGGTGGGGTGGGGCCTGAGTGGATGCCCCTTGTGAGAGGCCCCCTTGGCTTCTGACAGAGGAGTCTCAGGAGACCAGGCCATCCAGGTGACACTCCAGTGCCCACCACTACAGTGAGGGAGGGAGTGGAAGGGAGAAACTGCAGGGAATCCAACCTTCAGGGAACAAATGCAAATGGGGGATGGGGTGGGGAGCGCAGACCACCCCTCCACCTGCATTAGCGTGGTGGGGGGGGGCGCTCCAGGGTCCAGCTCAGCTGAACTCCGGTGGGGAGATGCCCCCTGTAAAATCCGCGGCTGCGATCCCCCTCCCTCCCCACCTGCAGGGTCTCTTCCTGGCGGGGAAGCCCAGGCCTCTGGAGACCCAGTGTTTTACGGTGTTTTCCTCTGCAGACGGAGACCCGCGTTTGTGCGGCCTGGGGAGGGCTGGCTGGGTGGGAGTGCCCCCGCCTCCCCGCAGAGCGCTGGCGCGCAGGGGCGCCCTTGCCGCAAAGCAGATTCTCTTCCAAACTTCTCCCCTGGTTCCTGAGGGGGATGGGGAGCTCAGGGTCCAGCCACAGGGACACTCGGGATGCTGCTGGAGCCTCTCCCAGGGCTCCCAGTGCCGCCCCGCGCGGGCCGGGGCTCCCGCTGCCGCCGCACCCCTTGGCTTTGCGGGCGGGCGAGTTGCCCGGCTCCGCTGAGCGGCCCTCAGGCGGGAGCGCGCCGGGAAAGAAAGAGCCAGGGCACCAGGGAGGGGAAGGGGCGACTCGGGAGGCCGGGGACTCGGAGAAGGAGCCAGAAAGGGAGGGCGCGCGGCGGGACGGCGGGGCCCGCTTCAGCACCGCGCCGGCGGACAGCGCCCGCCCGGGGCCGGGAGCAGCGGGCGGGG
>NW_024412376.1:168721262-168804767 GCF_014898765.1 Herpailurus yagouaroundi | reverse complement strand
GGGGGGGCGGGCATCTCCGAGCCACGGCCTGCGACCCCGGCCCGCACGGCGGCTTAGAGTCCCAGACACTGCCCCCCACCCCCGACCACCATCCGACCTCCTCGGTGTGGACCCGGGCGGGGGTCGCCCTCTTCACAGACAGGGTCGCGCATCCCCACGCCCCCGCCCGTGCGGGGTACCTCGTGAGCGCCTGCGGAACCCCCAGTGGCAAAAGCTTTCTTTTCAGGCGGGGGTGGAGAGGCCTTGGGGGTTGGGGTCGCGCGGCTCCCCTCCCCATTCCACGCCGCCGGGGCGCGCAGGGGCAGGGGTTCCGTCGCGGGCAGCAACAGCGATCCCGCCCCGGACGAGTGACCCTGAGTGCTGCCCGTGACCCCGACTCCGCCGGTCTTTGGCCCCCTCGCAGCCCCGGGCAGGAAAGGGAGACCCCAGACTCTGGACACCCACCCTGGCGGAGACAGAATCGCAGAGCGGCCGGGCCCTGTTTTTCAGGGTAACCGCGTCTCCGAGTTTCAATCTAGGGGGACAGAGGCGAGAGACCCCCGCCCCTCGTACGGCCGGCGCGGCGGCGGGGGAGGGGAGGGCGAGGGAGAGAGGGAGGACACGCGGAAAGAGCGCGGCTGGCGCCGGTGGCGCAGGGCGGGCGGCCCCTTGCGGGGCGCGGACGCGTGAAGGTCACTGCAGACGACGGCCGCTCCGCCCCGACTGCCCTCGCGGCCCCGCCCCCACCGGGCGCCCCCTCCCCGGGCCTCCGGGACTGCCCCCGCGGCAGAAGCCGCACTGCGGGGAGAGCGGGGTCGCGGCAAGGTCGGAGGCTGGGCCTCCAGTCCTGCCGCCCCTCCCGGGGGTCGGGAGACCCCGCCCCGCCGGCCGACCTTGTGGGCGGTGCTGCGGGGAGCGGCTGCGGCTCAGCCCCGGCCAGGGTCCCGAAGAGCGTCCGGGCTGAAAATGTTTCTCGGGCCACCGGCGCAGGGCTGACCTCCTGCTTGGTGGGCGGACAACCCTGGTGGCCACTGCATTAAGTTGTCGGTGTCCCTTCCCGACAGAGTCATCGGGACGTGCCGGGCCTGGGGTGGAAGGGACGGATCCTGGAGCTGTCTCTGCCCCCACCCCCACTCCGGGGAGACCCGCCCCTCTCTGCTCCTCCGCCCCATCCCCACCCCCACCCGCAGCCGTGAGGCTGAGATGCAGACCCACAAAGCTTATATCCTCCGGATCTGTTTGCCGCCTCCGCTCCCAGCTTCCACCCCTCTCTGACCGTCTCCAGCCCATACTGTGCAGGGCAGTGGCCGGGTAGGGCCCCAAGGGGAGGCTATGGAGAAATCCAGCGCTACTCCCTGGGAGCTGGGGTCACTGTCTACTCAGTGGCCAGTGACCCCGGAGGAGGCACAGGTCCCAAAACATACTTCTCAGGAAACACCCGGCTGCAGCCTCTCTGGATGCCAGGGCCCTGGGGAGCTGGCCTCAACATTCTCACTTTCTCCTGCTAACAGGTCCTGTCAGCTGGGTTTGGGCCAGGAGGTGAAGGGGGGGAGGTGTGTGTGTGTGTGTGTGTGTGCTGCCCAAAGGGTGAGCCTGGGGGCAGGACATGGGACTCAAGCCCAGGCTGCAAGGAGCCCCTTGAGCTAGTGTGCCCTGGCTGACCCCCAGGAATGGATTCTAGACCCAGGCCTTCAGCGGCTCTAGGGATGTGTACTCTGTGGTCACCTGTAGCCCAGTACGTGAAGGTCTTGAGGGTCTGACTTGAGCCCCAGCTCAGGTCCTGCTCAGCCTGGCCCTTCCCGTGTCCTCAGTACCCGGGTGTAGATGCTGGAGGCAGAGGTCTGGTCCAGGAAAGAGAGGCTCTTCCCTCCACCTCTGCTGCCACCAGATGGGCCTGAAGGGTGAATCACAGCCGATCTGTGTCAACCCCATGCAGGATCCCATAGGTGACCTCAGCCAAGTCCAGAGCAGGCCCCGCAACCAATGACCCTGGGTCACCTCAAGAGCCCCCTACAGGGAGACACTGCATTGACTCAGGGCAGCCAGGTTGGGCAGAGTAATGCCTTTGTGGCACCAGAGCCTTGCAAGCTCATCAGGACGGCGGAGGGTCTTCAACTGGATGGGGACTCCACAGCCCCACCGACTCCATGATCTGGGCCTGGCTGAGCTCCACACACAGCCCTGAGCCAGGGGTCCAAGGATGCTGCCTGACCCTCCAAGCCTCTCTCCGTCTTTCTCTTGCCCTCCCTGTCCCTCTCTGTGGGTCTCCATCTCTGTCTCTCTGCTTGTTGCCCTCCTACACTCACCACCATGCTGTGACCCCCTCAGTCCTGACAGTTGCCCAGGCCCTAAGCTGGGGATCGGTGGCCCGGCCAGGACTCAGACTCTCCCAGGGGAAACAGGCAAGGTTGGTGACAGTTCCGGATCAGAGTGACTGGTGTCCCATCCTGGCAGGGGGAGGCTGGCCCACTCTGGAGCCTGAGAAGGACGGCAGGGTGAGCAGTGCTCTGGGCAGGTAGTGAGGCCATGAGGTGAACCAGCTGGAAACTGCCCACCTGCCAGTTCTGCTCCCGTGGTGAGGGGGCAATGCTGCCCTTGGTGGGATGTGTGGCCCTGTGAGTGCCCAGAAGAGGACCCCCTGGGTACCGGTGAATAGCTCCCAGTTCCCAGAACTGCAGCCGGCCACAGAGAGGCAAGAGCTTGGCGGGAAACTTCCACACAGCTGAGAAAGATCCAGGAGGGAGTTCGAAGGCACCTGGACGTGGCCGCTGTCCAGGATGGGGCCAGGGCACAGAGGAGGTGAATGAATGGCGGTGGTACTGGTAGTGGGGGTGCGTTCCAGGGAGTCAGAATGAGGGGAGAGGCGTCTCAGCGAGAGGTTGGCATTCGGGACATGTGTGTTTGGCTGTGGCACCCTGGCCAGCTGGCAGAACAGGTGTATGGCCCCTAGCTCAGCTCTCTGCGTGCCCTCCAGAAACTGGCCCCTTGAGGCCAAGAAGCCCTGATCCAAAGCAGGGTTGTGCCAAAGACCATATGATGCTGGGTTTGAGACTCCCTGCCACGCAGAGTCCCCTTTGTGGCCCCACAGAGTCGCTCCAGATGGCAGACAGAGGAGACAGCCACCCTGCTCTGGCCCTCCCAGGAAACCCCTACTGGGTGCCCCTTCGCTCCCTCCAGGGAGGCCTGGCACCTGCCGATCCCATCTGTCCCACGGAGGGCCTCTGGCACCCCAGGGCAGCGCCCTGCTCCAGCCCCGACAGCATGGGAGAACAGAAACAAAGTGAGAAGGAAACTCTCGGCTGTCTTCCGTCAGGGCTGTGAGCGCAGGGGACCCTTATGTGCCTCCCCGACGCCACGACCCCTTCCCTCGTGACCGTGGGCAAGAAGAGTCCAGCCCCCAGGGCCCAGCCTGCTGCGGGCTCACCTGTGGAAGCTCCAGGGAGTGAACCTGAGGTACGGCCCAGCCTGGGGTGCCCGCTTCTTCCTCAGACCAGCGTTCCGTCCTGCATGCTGGTCACTCTTGCCTGGTCAGGGTCGTGTGATGAAATGCATTTTCTTCCCGACCATCTGTCTCCACAGAGGCCCTGCCCCCACCCCCACCCCCACCCCCACAGAGGCTGCTCCTCAAGTTCCAGAGACAAGGGGGACCCCTGCCAGGAACACCGGGGACCCACTTTCCTGAGGAGTTGGCCCAGGGGCTGGGCTCAGAGCACCGTGATGGCTCCTGCCCCATCTGCCTACACTCTGCTCCGCTTCACACCCCAGCCCCCTGATGCTGTCCGCCTTCCCCGACAGGGCCCCAACCCCCGCCCGGGGTTGCCTCCCTCCCCAGCTCCGTGCCCATGTGGCCTTGACCAGCACCTTCCCTTCCAGGCTCCTGTCATTACTCCAACAGCCCCGGCACAGGGGTCCAGCAGATTGGGGGAGGAGGGGGGGGGCTTTGAGTCACCTGCAGGGTGTCGTGTCAGAGAGGGGAAGGCATGCCTTTCAGAGATGCTCAGAGAAGTGGGCAGTGCAGGGGCGGAGGGAAAGTAAGGAGGGGTCAGCAGCGGCTGTGAGGCACCCCCCACCCCGCTCCTTGCCCTGAGCAGCCCCTCTGTGCTCCAGTGTAAAAATACACGGGTTTGGAGATGGGGTTTCAGCCTCTCACTGGCTGCTGTGGCGCAGCGGCTGCACGGAGGTGCTGGGACATACCCGAGGGGGTGCAGGCAGGCGTGAGGGACGGGAGGCATGGGGGAAGATGAGGCAGGGGTGAGTCCTGAGAGCTCTATCCTCTGGACACCCAGGCCTCCAGCAGGGCCCCTGTGGGCTGGGCCCAGGCACTCTCGGGTGGCCCTGGGTTAAGCATGTCTGTGCCTGTCACACCGGGGTCTCTTCCACAGTCATGAGCAAGATGGACCCTGAAACAAAAGGAATGTCCAGGCTGGGCAAATGCCCTGGGGCATCTCTATGTCTTGGGGGACATCTGGCCACATCCACTGCAGTGTAGTGTAACATCCACGCGAGTGCCCACCCGGCGCTCGGAGCCCGACTTTCTCTCTGACGCACGATCACTCCCCAGAGCCTGTCATGTGACCCTGAGCTGCAGACCAGACATCCTTGCTCTGGGAATGTCCCCCCCCCCCCCCAGCCCCGCCAGCCAGGTGCTCCTGCCCACCCCCTCCCCACCTCAGTCACTCTGTTCCACCCCAGTGGCCTCCTCCACCTTCCAAGAAGCCACTGCACTTGCTTTGGGGACCAAGCTCACTGGGTCCCCCCTTTTTTTAATAGTTATTTTTGACAGAGAGAGTTAGGGAGGAGCAGAGAGAGAGGGAAAGAGAGAATCCCAAGCAGACTCCACGCTGTCAGTGCAGAGCCGGACTGTGTCACGAATTGTGACATCATGACCTGAGCCGAAGTCCAGAGTTGGGTACTTAGCTGACTGAGCCACCGAGGCGCCCCCCCCCAGCGGGTCCCTTTAACAGAACCTTCTGCCGCACTGCATTCCCAGCCCTGCCCTGAGGCCAGATTCAGCACCTGGACACAGGACGCCAGGCTGTGCAGGCATAGGAGTGAGCCACAATGCGGGGGTGCTGAGAGGGCCCGGGGGGTGTTCCCAGGGCCCCCTGGAGTCTTGGTGGGGCAGCTCGAGAGGCCTGGATTCCTTCAGACAGTGACCCTGATCCAGCCAGGACTCAGTCAGCCACCAACATTGCTGACCCTTGGAGGAGGGCTTCAGGGTGGAGATTCAGGTGCCAGAGGGAAGCTCTGTGTCACTGGCGGGGCTGCCCAGGGACTGAGGGACCCAGATGCTGTGGTCACCACCCAGGAGTGGGTCCCCCTCTTCCCAGTAACACCCAGAGTAAGGTGAGGCCTGTGTGGGTACTGCTGGGATGCTTCGTGCCGAGGACACACTTACTGGCTCACTTGGGGAGAGGTACAGGTCTTACCTGGATCCTCCTTGCCTCCTGGGCCTTGACCTTCTGGCTGTGCTTTGGTCCAGGAGGTGGGAAGGTCAGGTGGCTAATTCCGTCCCGGCAGGACCCCTGTGGGCCCCGCTCTAGGGTGTGGCCCAAGGCCCTGGGGGGTGGGGTGCAGGGGCAGCTCCTTCTTAGCCAGGGTTGGAGGCCTGCCCCAGAGCACCCAGAGGTCTCTGCAGCCAGGCCTGTGCACAGCGAGTGCACCCCACGGAAGACGGGGGTTCGGCATTCCGTAACTTCACGTCGCGGCTGGCAACCAGCCTGAGTTGGGAGCACATCCACCACAGCGAGCGCCAAAACCAGGCTTTCTTTCCTTTGTTGTTTTTCTCCCCTGTCAGCTCACCGCTGCTTCCAAGGGCTCCCGCTTGGGCTGGGAGTGAACACAGAGGCTCTTGCAGAGGACAGCCTGGGTGATATCCACGGCCTGCAGGAACCTTGGACCCGCCAGCGAGGGGATGAGGATGAGGACCGCCCCTCGACGGCAGAGGCCAAGCCATCCTCTGCCCCTCCGTCCAGCCACGGGACCAGCCCCAGGCAGGCCAGCCCTGCCTGCGCACCCACGCGCTAGCTGAAGTTGTTTCCGGCCTCGGTGCTGGGCGTCACGACAGGTGCTGAGAGGAAGGAGGCAAGGCTGCGTGCTCACCCAGCTTCTGCTCCAGGAGGGAGCCGATGCCCAGGAGACAGCAGATGGCAGCAAGTGCTGTGCGGAGACCAGCACACAGACAAGTGACAGAGACCCAAGGGTTTCATTAGCGGATGTCTAAGCCAGGCCTCCGGGGGTATGTGGGCTTCGGGCTGAATTGACCCCGTGTCATCCTGACGAGTGCTGGGAAAGCTGGGTGGGGGGCTGCATTTCCAGCAGAATGGAAATACTCCCGAGTCCAGCGTGGGGGAGGGCCGGGCGCACCAGCGCACCTGTCGGGCAGCATGGCGCACACAGTGGCCACGTTACTAGTGGGTGAGCGTGGGGCGGGCCCGTGTGCTGAGGTCAGATTTGGGGAGGACTCAGGCTGGGGGCCTGTAGGAGCTTCACCTGGGGGAGGCTATGACCTGGTGGGGAGCCGGAGTTTGGACAGGGTGGGGCACACTGGGCAGCTAAGGGGCCACTGGACGAGAGTCCTGTTTATGGGGGCCACCTGCCCCGGCCCCAGGCCCTGACCTACACTCGCGCCTGCTGGCCACCTGGGGTTGGGCAGGGCCTGTGTAGGCTCATCTTCCTGGATGGAAGGAGGAGTAGATGGTTCCAGATCCTCAGCCAGGCCCAGGGCGGTGGTTCTGAGGCGCCCCCCCCCCCCCCCCCGCCAGCAGCAGGGACGGCACCAAGGTTTCCAGGCCATCCCATCACCTAGGGCAAGGCACTGTCCACCTGGGCCAGGCGCCACCTGGACCAGGGCAGACCCCTTGGTTGGCTCTTCCACGGGGTCCCAGTGGATACAGCTCCCCCCCCCCTCCATGTGGCCTGCCCGCTGGTCTGGGAAGGCACCAGCCCCTGGGCGGCTGAGGGTGATGGTTTACTTGATTCAGGTTCCTCTCTGGAGGCGGAGCCTGCTCCCCTTGGTTCAGGACGCGTTCCAATTTTACCTCCATTTTCTTTCCTGCATACAATGCTGCAATTATGATGTGATTTCTGGAACTGCTTCCCTCCCCAGGTCTGAAATCATGGCTTTGCCAGTCTCCTCCTCCTTCTGGAGAGGGGGTGTCCGGGTCCCTAGGTCTCCCGCCTACGGGCAGGCCTAAGTGTGCACGATCCTGACCTGCCCAGGGCCCGTCTGCTTAGAAGCCCTAGGTTTAGGGCCAGGGCTGTGAGGTTGTGTGTGGGGGTCTCCCTCTCTGGGCCACACCACGCTCACCTGGAGCACAGGGAGAGAGTCACAGCTTCCAGATGCTCACCGGGCACCTGATGGGTGGTATGGGGACGCGGGGACGTGCGCTGGTGCGCCCGGCCCTCCCCCACGCTGGACTCGGGAGTATTTCCATTCTGCTGGAAATGCAGCCCCCCACCCAGCACCTGTCAGGATGACACTGGGTCAATTCAGCCCGAAGCCCACATACGCCCTGAGGTCTGGCTTAGACATCTGCTACCGAAACCCTTGGGTCTCTGTCGGCCGGAGCAGGTCCAACAGTGGACATGTCTGTGTCCCCAAACAGCTCCTTCCTCGTGTCTTTGCCCCCATCTCCCTTCTCCCCACCCTGGCAGACCCTAGGCCTTCTCCAGCTGCTGGGAAGGGGTGAGCGGTGCCCAAGAGGCACGTGTGATCCGCCTGCTTGCACAGAGAGGCCTGGCCTCACCTTGCTGCCAGTGTTGGTGAGCTTGTTGTGGAAGGGGCTAACCCCCACCCCATCTCCTTGGGGCGGCCAGGTGCCTGCTGGCTTGGGGACTGTCAGTTGGGAGTTTGCTCTTCAGAGAACGGCCAATGGAGACTTCACACAGACATCCGTTTGGATTTCCGGCCTGAGACCAAAGTGGCCAAATGTGTGAGCGGTGGCAGGGGCCGCTGGGCTGCACCTGGCTCAGCCTCCAGCCGGTGACAACCTCGTACAGCAGAGCCACTGCCCTTCAGGACAGGCGTCTACTTTGCACTGACTGTCGGCCCCTGGCCGGCGCTGGCCCCGAACCCCCTGCAGGGGAGCCCGGAGTGGAGGCGTGTGGCTCACACAGGGTGTGGTGGGCAGGGAGCCCGTAGTGCAGTCGGGGCAGAGGACTGAATGGAGGGCCAGACTCTGACGCTGATCTCTGCCCTTGTGGGCAGCTGATGGGCAGCCATCCGCTTGGCCGCCTGTCCTGACCCTGTGCCCTCGACACCCTAGAGGCCCCTTGCCAGCCCTCACCGATTCCCCAGGGCAGGCGGCACAGGGGCCGTGGCTGGACCAGTGTCCACTAGGGTCAGCCCCACCTGGACGTGGGTGTGGACGCTGTGCCATGGCTATGGGCCAGGCAGAACCAGGGCTGATGGTGCAGCTCAGGGCTGGGGGACAACAGAGCCAAGGGACCCTGCTTGTGGAGCCTGGGAAGCAGACAGAGGCCCCAGGGAGGCAGCCCAGCTGAAGTCGAAGGTGTGGACGGGTCACCCAGAGGGAAAGAGGCCAAGAGAAGCTGGTGGGGCCGTCAGAAGTGCTGTGCTGGCCATGGCTGGACACCCCCTCCCCACCAGCCTGGGGCCCAGGACAGCTTGCCCAGAGCTGGGTGGCGGGGGGGGGGGGGGGAAGGGGGGGCTTCTGAAGAAAGTCCTTGGGACCATGGCAGCAGGGGCAGTCCCTCTGTTTCCGAGGCTGGTGTCTGGGCCAAGCCTGAGCAGGAGGAGGGTCCGCGTGTGGACCAGCTCTCTGCTCCGATGGTGCCTCCGGAGGTCTGCTTGTGTGAAGGGCGCAGCAGAGCCTGGGGACTCAGCACCAGAGCCCTCCTGCCGTCCAAGGAGCAGTGGCACCAGATGCTCTGAGCGCGCCCTCAGGAGCCCCAAGCCCCAAAGAAAGGCCTCTGTCCCGCTCTCATGTGGGTGCCCAGCAGAATGTGTTGGGTGGGCGGATGGCACGTGAACGCATGTGTGAGCCCACCTGCACCCTGGCAAGGAGCCTGTGTTCAAACCAACAGGGTACACGGGCCACAGAGAGGCTGGCGACTCCTCGGGGGGTGACTCCAGGGGGCCCAGAACCCTGCTCCCAGGGACATATCCAAAGACTGAAAAACGTGTCCAAACGTGAACGTGTGCCCACATCCGGGGCAACGGCATCACAACAGCCACAGAGCCAAGCAGCCCGACTCCCCTTGATGATGAATAAAGGTGTTTGTCCAAACAACGGTATCATCAGCCCTAAAAAGGAGCCAAGTCCTGATACGCCTAAAACGTGGATCAGCCTGACGTCCTCCTGACCAGAAGACCCCTTCTCCTGCACTGAGGGGTGGTGCTGTGCACCCCTGCCCTGGGGGTCACCAGTGAGCTCGGTCCGGACAACTGGACCTGGTTCCTCCCGGAGAGAGTCCAGTCTGTCCACCTCCAAGACCACGTCCGACCTGGAGAAACCCGTGTTGCGCCCTGACTCGCGCAATAAACAAAGGAGTTACTTGTGAGAGCTGAGAAGCCCCGATGCGCCAACTACAAGCTGTCAGAGGCTCTCAGCGTTTCCGCACAGCTGGGTCGAGCTGGGCTGTGGCCACACCTCAGGCCACCTCCTGGGGTCCCCATGCCACCTGACCCAGCCACGCTGAAAGAGGCCTCCCACTGCTTGGGGGGGTCGGGGAGTCTTCCTCCCCAAGGGGCCCCATCCAGCAGGGGTGGACAGGGCGGGTGCCAGGCAGCAGGATGGGATCCTGTCCAGGCCTTACTCACCACCCAGGAGATGCTCCTGGCCTGGGTGCGTGGGCCACAGAGCTTGGCTGGACACCACGTGGTAACAGAGCCAACACCAGACACGCGTGTACAAGAGTCCTTGTGTGTGCATGTCTTTGCTCTGCCCTCCTGGTGGCCAAGGTACTCCCCTTCCAGCCTGCCTGCCCCGGAAGCTGCCTTGTGCAGGGAAGACAACTTGACCACTGGTCACAGCTTAGCCAGCCACTGTCACCAAGACCAGCAGCACGGTCTGGGCGGTTCCTGGGGTTAGGGGGCTGCAGAGCAACCCTGCTGGGGTCCAAGCTGGCAGTAGTGACAGGACAGAAGGGGTTCTCAAGCCCACGGTCCTGGGTGGGGGTGCATCCATAGACCCAGGGACACAGGCCTGAGGCTCCGACGGTCACCCTGTGGGCTGCAGGGACAGGGTGGCATCTCAGAAGGTCTTTGAGGGAGACCCTAGAATGAGTGGAGTTGGCCTCGTGGCAGCCGGGCCAGGAAGGTGAGGCTGAGCCTTGGGGATCCACAGCAAAGCAGGGACCCCTTGTCACTCGAGGGCCCTGTAAGCCCCGTGGGATCTACCCTACGACCCCCACAAGGCTTGGACTGGGCCTTTGTTTCAGGGGCCCCAGGCAGAGAGGCCAGGGCAGGTGGGAAAGCTGGAGGCGGCACGCGGCTGAGCTAGACGCCCCCCTCGTTAAAGCCCCCAACTCGGCCACACAGCGGTGGGCTCTCAGTGAGTATTCGCTGAACGAATGAGTATTTATTTCCCACAAATAGGCATTTGCCAGGAATCAGGCTGGGGCAGGATTTAAGGCTGTTGGGAGCCAAGAACATAGGCCACGCTGCCGGAGGGTGTGCCCAGCCTCGGAAAGGGCCCGTGGCCACCTGTACTGCTGGGAACCGCAGAGACACCAACCGCAAAAAAGATACAGCAGGTGCCGGCAGGAACAAGGACGTGTCACTAGGCACAGAAATGAAACTACTTTCTCAAGACGCTGCACCTGCCACACTGGCCAGGACCCCAGAGACGGGCAATGCCTGGTGTCAGGGAGCAGGCAGGGAGGGGCGAGGCGGCTGGGGCCAGCGTGGGGATGTACTGTGTGGGTCACATACCCAGCAGTCATGTCCCTCCATGACCCCCGAGGACGCTGGTCACCGAGGCCATCATAGGCATGCTGGGTGTGGAGGCATCCTCTGTAGACCCTGGAGAGTGCGATGGGGTCCTGGGTTTGCAGATGGGGGCAGCCTGGGAACCCTGTGGCACCGGCCAGAGTGGCTCCCCCGCCCCGCCCCTGGGGCCCACAGCGGTCTGGCTCCCGACTATACTCATCACTGTGGCCCCACAGTCAGCGGACACGCCAGGTCACTGGAGCAGGCCCCACACTGGGCCCACGGCCTGTAGGGTCAGAGCTTTGTGGCCAGGCCACGTGGGAACCTCTGGAATGTCACCCCAAGACAGTAAATTAGGGCCGGTGCCAAAGGCAGAGGGGGCGTCAGCCCAGAGGCCGGGGGGGGGGGGGGGGGGGGGGGGGGGGGGGGGGCTCTGGATCCAAAGCAACTCTGATGTGAAATCTCTAAAGCTATTTAGGGCGCTCGTTATTTTTTAAGGGAGTCGGAAGCTGAAAATAGCAGCAAACGCATAACAAAGGCGGACTCCTTGTTCTCCAAACACTGGGACGCTGTCTGCACAGGCCTGCAGCAGTCAATCAGCACTGAGGGCTCCATGCTCCGTGGCAGACGGTCACCTCCACAGACGGACGGCGGCCGAGCCCGGGGGTCAGAGGGCAGGGCGGGTCACAGCTCCTGGTGAGGTCCTGCTGGCTGCAGGGTCGAAGGCCAGAGCCTCCCCCCGCCCTGCACCCTCAGAGCCCCGGCCCTCCCAGCCCCCTGGGCCCCACGCTCCGCCCACGCTCACAGGGGCTCCCAGCCGCAGTGACAACAGTGGTGGCCAGTTTAGGACAACATGGTCACGGGCAGTCGAAGGTGGGCTCTGAGCTTCAGGTCAGAGCGTCCAATTATCTGAGGACATTGGGGCTGGGCTCCCAGCAGCCCCAACGCGGCCCCTCCAGTGGTGTTTACAGGCTCACACGGAGGCCTTTGTGACCAGGGAGCCAAGTCCACACCAACTCGCACATCCCATCCAACAGACGGGTGTGGGACAGGGGCTGCCCCCTCTCCGGTCCACACCCCTCCCATGACAGATCCTGCAACGGTCCTCAATTCTACCCAGCATCACACTAGACTCCGGAACTCACGTTAGGTAAAGAAGGGGGTGCACGCAAACTCTGAGGCCTGCGGTGCTGACCTGGATGGAGGGGCGCCGCGGCAGGAGCAGGATGACCCCGGGAGCCTGGAAAGTCTCTTCTGACCAAAGCTTCGTGCTGATGTGCGCCACCCCCTAAGACCGCACGCCATGGCGACCCGGCCTGTGCAGTCGTGGCAGCCACATCTCTGCCACATGACACTGGGCACCTGGCTCTTCTCCAACAAGCTTTTCGTGAAAAGAGAGCGATGGTTCTCAATTCCCTAAGCGACGGCATCCAAAGGCCCCATGGCCGTCCCACCGCGAGAAGGGAGCCAGCAGGACATGGCGGATGGGGGTGGGGTCACACGGCAGGGCTGACGCAGCCGCGCCACGGCCTTCTGTCTGGGCCCGGTGCCGTGCCCAGGGCGAGGCCCACCGGGCGGGGTTCCCACACTCCATCTCTGGGGTCAGAGCTGAGACTGGCCAGATGCGGCACAGCTGCAGAGGGGTCACGAGGCGCCAAGACAAGCGTCATCAGAAAATAGTTTAATTATGTACAAGCAGCTGCCGGGCTGGTCACGCACAGGAGGAGTCAGTGTCCACGAGTGGGATTCGGGGCGGGCCAGCTGAGCAGCGCGCTCTCAAGGCAATGGCCACTGGACAAAATGAAACAAATCACAAACCATGACAACCGTTGGGGGAATGTCATCAACACGTTTCCTTCAGGACCAGAAAACGAAAAGGAGACTCAGAGGCTCTGGAATGCTTTCTCTCCTCGTGCCGCGGAGTGGGGAGCGGCGTCTGCTACGCACCCTCCGGGGGTGGTGCCCACAACGGTGCGGGTGCGGCCATGTGAGCCCACGCCACGACGGCCACAGACAGGCCCCTCCAGGTGGAGCCCAGCAGTTTCTGGCTCCACGAGCCACATGCGGAGCCTCAACCGCCGTGGGCTTAGAAGAGGGGCCGGGAGCCCTGGCTCTCGAACTCGGCCCAAGCGTCACTCAGCTCCATGAAGATCATCCTGGCGAGCTGCTCGTATGGCTGGCCTGTGGCCTGAGGGATCGGACCAGGGGGTGAGGGGGCCTTGAACCTGCTCCCAGCTGCCCCCCCACCGCCGACCTGCTCACATGCCCCCCGCCCGGCGCTCACCTTGTCCGGGTGGACCGCCAGCACAGCACGGCGGTACTGTTTTTTCACCTGCCCGGGGGTCACCAGGTCGGCCATGCCCACAGGGGTCCAGCGGCTCTCCCCGTCCCACAGCACGGTGTGGAGGGTGGACAGCAGTGCACGGATGTTCCTCTCCTTGCCCTCCGTCCACTCCAGGAGCTGCGGGGCGGGACGCTCAGGTGCTGCCGAGCACGGGTCGGGGCCTCTGCCCTCTCTGCCCGCCAAGCCACTGGCCATCATCCCCAGGGCTCCATGCACGGTCCACCGCATGGGGCAAGGCTCTACCGTGAGTTGTTAGGACCAGACGCTGACCCAATGCCCCAGGACGATCAACAGTACTCCAGGGGCCTGACTACACATCACACAGAGGCCAGGGGCCTGGCTGTCAGCGGGACATTCAGAGACACCCTCCCACCGTGGCCCTGCCTGCCCCAGGATCCCAGTGTCCAATGAGGACAAGAGGCCTGGCTCCTGGGCGGGGGGGGGGGTTTCAGATGACCCCCAAGGCCACATCAGCCCTGGGGGGGGGCTTTCAGAGCTGCCCGGTGAACTGTCCTGCACAGAGAACACGCCCTGACCCGCCCCCCGCCCTGTCCCCTCAGCAGCGCTGCATCTCACAGCCAGCCATGCCCGGCAGATGGCCCTTGTCACCCCAGGTGCCCTGAGCGGCTCTCCCCTGGGCCAGGCTTGGCGCTGGGCCGGCTCACTGGCCTGATGGCACCGGGGACGGGTCCCACTGGTCAGGTCTCCAGAGGGGTGAGGCACAAAATCATCACCCCAAAACGCTTCTGGCAAGTCAACCAGGCCGAAACAGCAGCTGCCAGCTCTGCGAGCACCTTGGACCAAAGACCTTTTGCGTCCGAGAGGCTCAGGGTGAAGGCCAATCACGTCCGCAGCCCCGGGGTGCCCAGGCCGCCCTCACCTTCAGCTTGAGTGGGTCTGCGTCTCTGGCCTGCTCCTGCCTCCGCATCTCTGCCATGGTCCTGGGCCCCTTCCTGTCAGACTTGGAGGAGAACCCCTGATCGGACAGCAGGTCCTCAAAGTCGCTCTCGGACACTCTCGGCTTCTGACCTAGGGGAGAACAGAGGCTTGGCAGACGGATGCAGCGCCGCGGGCCCTGGCCGTGCGTGCACACCGGGGGAGACCCTCTGTGGAGGGCGCGGTGCTGCCCCCACACTTCGGGAGAAGCACAGCGAGGACGGTTCTGTCCCTCGGGAACGGGCCCCACATACAGAGCCCACAGCCTACACCACCATTTCTGGCTCAACGACCCTGAGGGCTCCAAGGACAGCCACCCCCGTCACCTCCTGGAGTCAACGTGGATGTGCCGTCTCCACGACAGACATGGCAGCCAGGCCCAGGCTAGAAGGCTCCCGGACAGCATGGGCCTGGCTGCCGCGTCCTGGCCCTGTGACCATGGCCTCCCCGAAGGCTGCCTGGCCCATGCCGGCCCGGGAACGAGAGGAACACACCGTGGACACGGTCCCCCCACAGCAGCCGCCCCCCCACGCCCCCCTCCCCCGAACACTCTTTCCCGGGGCGAGCTGTTAGTTGGAGAAAACAAAGCAGATTTTGCTGTAACTACTTCCCAGCAAACCAGGCAAAGCCTCACACGGGAGGGGGAGCGCAAACTCACCGAAGCTAGGGGTGCGGAAACCCCTCTCCTCTCGGCCGCCGATCACACTTAGGTTGGCGGTGTAGTTAGGCCTTGGCTGTGCACAGGCTTTGGGGGGTGGCTTGGCCTGCGGGGGCCATGGGGCGCTCTGGGCCGGGGGCCGACTGGTCTGCTGCCAGGAGCTGCCGCCTGAGGGAGGGGGGGCGGTTTTAGGGCCGAAACCTCCAGGAGCAAATCCAGCAGGCGAGCCTAGGGAGACAGTTCACAGTGGGCGAGTGTCAGACGTGACAGCTGCTCAGTCCCCGAAGTTCCCAGCACTCAAGCCCGCACACATGCTGGAAACGGACACTCAGCTCAGAGGCCAGGACGGGGCAGCCGTCAAGGTGGCCCCCGCAGCTGGACGGTCCCCAAGGGCTAGGGGACAGTGGGGACAAGTGCTGCTTCTTTAACTTTTGACTTGGAACCAGGTGGAACCAGACTGCCGGGAGGCCGCACGACGGGCTCCAGGGCCCCCAGGCCCGGCTCACGCAACTCGGGCTGTGCCAGACCAGCCGCCCAGCACCTGCCAGCTGGAGGGCACACCGGCGTGTGCGCGTGGTTAGCACGTGCACGCATCAGGACGCTCCTCTGCTCTCCATCTCCGGGACTGTCAGTTCAAGAATGTTCTAGAAATGGAAGCAGAGAGCAGGTGAGCTCTGCAGTTGGTACCCTGTGCTCAGGACCTGTTCCTGCTCATTGCTGAGGAGCGTCCCATAGTAGTGACACACGGCGGGAGGTCTGTTCAATCACTGGCCCTTGGGAGGGCCTCACGGCTGGCTCTGGTTTTCGGCAGTTCCGAACGAGGCTGCTTTGAACACTGTGCACAAAATCCTGTCCTTTCTCTGGGATGAATGGCAGCCACACATCTACTTTCTTGAGAAACCGACGGACTCTTTTCTGGAGCGGCCGTGTTGTTTCACGTTCCCACCAGCCACACGGGTGAGACTGTTCCCCCCGATCCCCATCAGCGCCTCGTGCTGCTAGTGATTTCACCGTGGCCACGTGCTCGGGGCACCCCCGCAGCCCTTCCAGTGGCTACCGCGTCACGACCCACCCATTTTTCTAAGTGGGTTTTTGTTTTCACCGTTCTCGTGTACCCTCGCTGTGAGTTCTAGGTCAGACACGCGGCCCAAGAATGCTCCTCCTACGTCTGCATTTCATCTTTCTATCTTTCAGCAAAGAAGATGTCGTTCTGATGAAGTCCAAGGTTATTTTCTGTGTCACGGTTCGTGGCCTAGGGGACAGGTAAACTGAGCCCTAGGCCCCAGAGATATTCCCCTATGTTTTCTCCTACGGGCTCTGTCATCTCTCACATCCACGCTTAAATCTATGACCCGTTCTGAGCCCCCTGGCACGGGGACGTGAGGTTTAGGGAGTGTTTCTGCCTGCGGAGGCCGCATCGCCCCAGCACCGTCTGCGGGTGGCCGGGCACCTCCGTCGAAAACCGGCTGGGCCCGCACGTGTGGGTCCACATGTGGGTCCCGCTGCGTTCGGCTGACACCAGGCGGTGCCGACTTCAGCAGCTACAGACTAAGCCTGAAGCCGGGGGGAGGGACGCCTCCCACACCATTCTTCCATTACAGAAATACTCCCGTCACTCAGGGCCTCCGACTCTCCACACAAGTGTTACTACGAGCTCGCCCGTGGCTCCAGAAACCCTCACCGGGCTTCCTGGTAGGAAAGCTGGTGCTCAAGCCACAGACCCGTGAGCGCAGTCTGCCTCTCCACGTGCCCCCGCCATCCTCACCGGGCCTGCGTCCGCCAGCCCCGGAACACAAGCCCACGCCGTTTACCACCAACAGCCTCTCCTACACCGTTGACGGGGTCGAGGACAGCTCCTGCCTGGCCCGGGACAGGGTGGACTCTGTTAACTAGCCGTGGAATGGGGAACAGCCTCGCGTTCCCGGAACGAACCCTCCATGGTTGTGGGGCACAGCTCGTTCTGAGCGACGACAAATTCTCTTTGCCTCAGCTGTGCTGCAGACGTCTGCATCTGCATTCATGAGGGACACTGGCCCCACGGGCGTCTTTTCTCGTACGGACCCTCGATTTGGGGGTCAGGGTAACACCGGCTCCCCAAGACCACCTGGAAGGCATCTGTCCTCTTCCCATTTCCCGGAAGACGCCATGTGGATTGGTTCGAATTCTTTAAACATTTGGTAAAATACCCCTTGTGGGGTCCTGTCGACTCTGAACTCGTTCCCGTCACGGTCACGGGGCTCCCCAGGGGTGGACTCTGCGCCAGCTGGGTTCTGCTGGTGGCCGGCGCCCAGGAGTCCGGGTGTCCCTCGTCACCCTCCAGAGCCTCTAGGTCTGCAGGGACCCCCCCTCCCCCCCCCCCACCTCACTCCCGACGTCGTCCTTCCCAACTGGTTTTAATAGAGCTTTGTCTTTTTGTCTATTTTACGGGTTTCTGACTTCTCTTCATCTTTTCAAAGAATGAGGTTTTGTTTCTGTTTCACAGACCCAGGCGCTTTTCCCATCTCCCTTCTTTTTGCTTGGGGTTTATCTTGCTGTCTTTTCAAACACCCGTGGGGCGGGTCACGACACGGCTCAGAGGGTCCCTGGTGCCCAGAGCCCACGTGCTGCCCTGTGCCCGCTCAGCCCCGCCAGGGCCGTGGCCCCGCACTTCGGGATCCCACGCCGCTTCCTTCCGCCCCGCACGCTGCCCCGTCTCCTAACGGCCCGTGTGTGCCCGGCGTGCGAGCGTCTGAAGACTGAACGCTCCCCTTGCTGTTGCCGGTTTCCAGTCCATGTGGTCAGGGAACCACCACGGTCTTGGTGATGTCGCCCCTTCAAACGTGCCGAGCTTTGCTTACCAAGGCCCAGATGCGCCTGGGGAGAGTGTGTGCTCTGTGCTGTTGGAGCCGAGCACTGGGAGTGTCACGGGGCCCTCCCGGCCAGGGACGCCTCCAGCTATGCTGACCTCATGTCCTGCGGCTCTGTCATTTGTCGAGAGGGATTTGATGTCTGCAACTAGAGTCTGACTTCGCCGGTTTCTCCTTTCCATCTGCCAGCTCTCCCCAGGACTCCCTGCTTCCCGAGCATGTGTGATGAAGGATCTGGGGTCACAGTGCAGACCTGAACGCCAGCCTCCATCCCAAGAATGGGTCACTCGGGACCCAAGCCCAAGAGGTCCTTCCCCCCAGCACCCCAACAGGACTTGGGGCCAACAGCCTGGCACCACACAGGAGGCTCCGGGCAGCCCACCCCTCGCGTGAGTGGCCTGGGACACAGGCCACACAGGGGGAGACGGCCAAGGGCAAACTCAAACTCCCAGGAATGCCCTCAGAGAGACAACGCAACCTGGAACACAGGAACGTATGAGAACAAAACTACTCAAAGAAGAAGAGCCACAGGGACCCAACAAGACAGACGCAGAATGAGCCCCAATATGGCAGAGACGTGGGCGGCGGGAGTGGGGAGCGTCCAGTAGACCCAATGGGCATCACAAGAAGGGAGCAAGGAAGTACAAGCGCGTCAGAGGCACAGCGGTCTGCCCGGCACTGAGGAACATCAGGCCCCAAACCACACCGATGCTGTGCCAGGCGCCATGCGGGCTGCAGGGAACACCCACTATGCTCCAGGAGGAGGAGGGCACGGTCCTGAGGCCCCACTGCCAAGCAGACATTATCTCCAGTGCCAGCCAACCGGCAAGGGATAAGGGACCGCTCACTCATGGTCCCAATGCTCCCCACACATCTGTAGGAGCCACAGGGGCCCCGAGGACACACGTCCCCGGCACAGATGCTGGGGGGGGGGGGGCGTCTTGTCCACACATCCGCTGCTCCCAGCCAAGTCCCTGCCCCCTAGATGGCCCATGCGTGCCTGACACTTCTCGGTGTTAGCGTGGTTCACAAGCACCTGCAACGAAAGCACGGCCAGGGACAGACAGCCTGCACCCTCCTGGGAGAGGCGCTCCTCCAGCGCTCCAGCCCCCTCACACCCAATGGGGCGGGCACGTCACCTTGGAGGCCAGAACTGAGGTCACCGAGGTCTGCAAATGGGTCCAGGCTCTGAGACTTGGTCCGGCTGGCCGAGGGGCCGGGAGGGGCGGGCTGTCCTCCAGCAGAGAAGAAAGGACCTGGAGAAGGGCAGAGAGAGCATGAGAAGGCGCACCCACGGGGTGCTCCTGAGGCCACGCCCAGCCAGCGGCAGCACCCACGCCAGCTCAAGACACGGCCCTGCACGCAGCCACAGCCGCTCCTTAAGCAGCTAAGGAGATTCCTCCCACTCTGACCCTGTAACCCCACTTCCCAGAACGCATGTAAAGTGTGACCGTGCTAGACGACAACCCTCACAACAGTCACAGCGGAAGATGTTCTACGTCAGACGCTGCGGTATCTGAACCAGTTACCACCATAAACCCCACAAGGGAACGTCGCATGATCTTTACAAATGACGGCTGTTCATATACAAAAAGTTTCGTAAAAATTAATTAAAAAAAAAAAAAAAAACCACAACTAAAAACATGCAAAATAACAGTCGATTTCCTTCAAAATGAAAAAATGCAAATTAAGAGAACTATGTATCAAATTAGCAACCCTGGTGAGAACCTCAGGCTTGGGACTGCTCCCAGGTGAACAAACAGATGGCCCCCGAAAGGGGACACAGGTCACAGGCTCTCGACAGCAACTCGCTACTGGAACGTTCCCAACAAGACAGGATCCCAGACATACAAAAAGAAAGATGCACGGAAAGGGTGGGGCACCGCCCCTGCGCTGGCCACGCACCTTCAGGAGGCAAAGGAGCCACGCAGACAGGACGCCACCAGGAAGCGCTACAGGACCCCTCGCAGCACAAGCCGTGAGCAGGCAGAGCCTCCCGCAAGCCCCCCCACCGGCCCCGGCCCACAGGCCTGGGGGAGCGGGGTCCCAGTCCCATCCCGTACCAGACACAGAGATACCAGAGCCTGGCGGGGGCCCGCCTGAGAACTGGTCTCCACAGGGCCGGGCTCGTACCTTCACTAGCAGGAGCAGGGGCCGGAGCCTCGGCCCAGGCCTCCCACCCTCCCAGCAGATCCGGGTGGCTGGCCGAGGTGGTCATCTTGCTGGGCTCTGCTGGTATATCCCCTGGAAAGATAGCAACGCTGTCTGGGGCGCCCCCTGCTCGGGGCAGGCAGTCACGAGCCCCCTCTCTGGGAGGCTGGGAGGGCACCCTCTGTCCCCCCTCACGTGTGAGCAGCAGGCTGGGAACAGAGCAGCCCCCGAGGCATTCCTGGCCGACCCCCAGGGTCCCCGGGGAGCTGCACTGGGCTCGGTCCACACTGACCGGCTTCTTGCTTCTTCGGGGTCTCGAGGACACATCATGTGGTCACTGAACTTGCCAACTGGACAATGGGGTCAGCAGCTCACAGAGCAACGAAAGTAGGTCTTCAAAGGCCTCCCCACCCTGTGGCCACACGTCCTCCCAGATATGTGCTGATGCCCCCAGAATCTGCCTTCACCAGTCCCCTGAGGCCCCGCCCCGTGCACGGGCTGGACACCCGCAGGCTGTCACCTTCCCAGGGGAGAGGGGAGCTGTGGCAACTCAGGGTCCACAGCAAGGGACGTCGCTGCCCACCCTCCAGGCCTCGACCTTGGCACTTACCCAGGTGCAGGAAGTCGGTGTTGCAGGCTAGGGGCGGGGCGCTGTGGGTGGAGGGGAAAGAGGTGGGAGCAGCAGGAGGTTCTGGATTAAGAAATTCGCCAAAGAGGTCGGGCTTGGAGCAGGGCTGGGTGTCTGGACCAGATGGCAGGAGGAGAGGATCAAATGGGTCGGCTGCAGAAGGATACCCAAAAAGCAGGTGGAGGTGAGGCTGTGCGTGAGTGCCTTTGGCCCAAAACATCAGGCACGAGGCTAAGTCCCAGCCAGCACAATGGCCCCTCAGACCCAGGATGAGGCCACAGCATCCTCTGTAAGAAGGCACCGAACAGCCTGATACCCTCGCCTTAGACTTTTCTTGGAGAGGCAGCCTGTGGGGGAAGGGCTGGCAGTTCCTGGGATGGACGGGAGTGTCGGGGGGGCCTCGGGAATCTGACCCTCAGAGCAGCCACCTCGGGCCATCGCGCCCTGGGCTGCCCTGCCCCCCCCCCCCAACCCCCAAGTGGGTGGCCGAAGGGCAGGGCACTGAGCTCCTCCCAGGTAATTTTGATGGCGAGGCCAGACAACTAAAGCCTTAGTATCCTCTACTCCCCACGGGACGGATCCACGTACCGGCCATGGCCGGCCCTTCTCGGGGTGGGCTCTGCGCACTCAGGGGCGGAGCCGAGCTTGTGAAGAGCAGGGGGGCATCGCCGCCCAGCAGGTCGCCCGGGGGGACTTCCGGGGCAGTGTCAGGCGCCCCCAGGAGGCGGCTGAGCAGGTCGGCGTTACTGGGGACCGCCCCGCAGGCCTGCACTGGGGGTGCCGGCCCCGTCCCAGAGTGCAGCCCCAGGAGGTCGACGCTGTCCTCCTGCGACGCAGGCTCGTGCGGCGTGGCCGGTGTGGCCGCGTCAAAAATCGACTCTTGCTCTTGCGCCCTCCCCGCTGGGCCCGGTGTGTCCTCCTCAGCCGCGTCCCTGCCTTCGGCTGACAGCGTGGCCACCTCCTCGTCGGACAGCTCACTCCCGCCCGCATCCGCGGCCGGGGCTGGCACACTCTCCTTGGCGACATTGCTTTCTGGGCCCGTCTCTGTGTCTTTCTCCTCTGAAAAGAAAACCACAGGCTGCCGTGGCCGGAAGGCAGGGCACACGGGACGGCAGGGTGAGGCCACGTCAGAAGCCCAGGAGAGGGGCGGGGGCCGGGGGGGGGGGGTCTGGAAATAGCCGCGTGCACCCTGCCAGATGCCTCTGGGTGCCCCGCACCCACCGTGCCAGTCCAGCGTGTGGAGGAAGTGGCTGGTGTCTGTGCCGCTGCTCTGTGGTGAATCGGACTCCGTGGGCTCGGCATCGGGAGACCCCGCCTCGGCGTCGTACTGAGCGGTGGAGCCGGGCTGCCTGGGGAGCTCTGGCTTCCCTGCCGGGGCGGAGGTGCGTCAGGAACCCCGCCCACAGGGTCGGCCGCCCAATTCCAAACCCCTGGGAGCCCTGCACCGACGAACCACGGGGGGCCCGGTCGGCTCAGACGCACACACCACACGTGCAGACACCCCCGCCTCTCAGGGACACAGCTGTCCTCGTCAGGAGGACGGAAAGCACGCGGCACGAGGACCGAAGACCACCGTGCCAGAGTCAGCAGCCGAGACCACAGGCCCGGCCGCTGAAGGACCGCCTGTACCCGTACCGCCCGCGGGTGCTGAGCACAGCCTGGACTTTTTCCAGGTACATTTAAAACAATGCACGTCCGGGGCGCCTGGGTGGCGCAGTCGGTTAAGCGTCCGACTTCAGCCAGGTCACGATCTCGCGGTCCGTGAGTTCGAGCCCCGCGTCGGGCTCTGGGCTGATGGCTCAGAGCCTGGAGCCTGCTTCCCATTCTGTGTCTCCCTCTCTCTCTGCCCCTTCCCCGTTCATGCTCTGTCTCTCTCTGTCCCCAAAATAAATAAACGTTGAAAAAAAAATTTTTTTTTAAAATTAAAAAAAATTAAAAAAATAAAAAATAAAAAATAAAATAAAACAATGCACGTCCAGAAAATTAACCCTCCCTCAACGAGCAAGCGACTCAAACCTGCCCCTCCCAGCGGGGCCGTGATGACTCCTCGGGCAGGGCTGCCTAGGGCCCCGGGGGGGTCTGGGAGCAGCCGTGGCTGCGTGAGTCCCCCCATGTCGGACGTTCAGGCTGCCGTCGGGGAGGGTCTCAGGTGGGGGCTCTGGGCCTCCCTACGCCGTGCCCACAGCCTGACACGGGGATGGGGCAGGCCCGGCCCCTCAGGCTTTCTCGAGGCTGCAGGTGTCAAAATGGCATCACTGACCGTGTGTTTGGAAAACAAGGATCTCACCAAATTTAGACAGAATATCTTGCTGCTCCTCTCGGCTGGAAAACAGGATTTTGGGGTTTAGCCCCCTCATGCTGGTGCTCTCCCAGGGGGGGGGCCTCCCGGCTGGGCCTGTCTCTGGGCTCCACCTCCACCTCTAGGTTCACTTGGAATAAATCCGGGTACTTCTCCTGAATGTCACACGCGTCCAGGTCGTACCTGCAGTTGGAAGGCCAGATGCCAGTTTAAGAAGACCTTCATGGGTCAGTCGCTCCACATTCACCAGAAAGTGAGCACAGAAAGGCCCGTGTGCTCACCCCTCAGGTCCCGGGGTCCGGCTCGCGCACTACAGGGATCTTAAACGCGTGTTTCCGTAACACAAGGCCGTCCACCCTGGCAAAATCCCCCAACAGTTAACAGGTGCCAGTAAACAAGCCCTCGGGAGTGCCTGCAGAGTGGGGAGGGTGGCAAGGGAAAGGCACGCAGGGCTCACGGCCAGCGGGAGGGGTGCTCCCGTGGGGTCTGTGGCTGCCAGGTCACTGAACTCCTGTGGGCTCTGTGTCTCTCTAGGGAACTCCGGCGTCTCTCTCCGTATTCCAAGAGACTGTGACTGACCACGTTTCCATAGACCGTGTGGGGAAGCCCTGGTCTCCAGCTGGGCAGCAGGCTCCCAGCTCCGTCTGACATCACCAGGCACCCACGTGCACAGCCGACGGTCCAACTTTATCAAAACAACACAATGACAAACACCCCACGGAACACAGAACAGGGCAGAGGTTCCCCCAGCGGCCCATGCTGTGGAGGGAGGGGCCCTGTGGTCCTCTGCGGCATCCGTGTGACACCTACGGCACCAAACGAAACACAGCCACTGGGCAGAAGGACTGTGGACACAAGGGCAATGTGGTCGGTTTGGGTGCAAAACCCGTGGCAGACTTTAAGTCTTACTCCCATGGAATAAACTAAGTAAGCAGGTGGGACGCTGACCCTTCCCACCTTGGCGTGAGGGGAGGCAGCACAGAGGCGTGGCAGTGCTGGCGGGGACAGCCCTGCCCTGAAGACACCACTCCTCCTGCAGGAGCCACGTGGGCACAGGAGACTGGCCGCAGCACCCTCTGTCCACTCGTCTGCTTGTCCTGGCCCGGGCCCCCCACTCGCACGCTTCCTTCCTCTGTAAGTCGGGCCACGACAAGGAGACATGGGCCACCATGCGGCCAGGCAGGAGCAGCTAGTGTGGGGACCACAGTGGTGAGCCCGAAGCAGTGAAGCCAGCAAGGACCAGGGGAGACCTAGACCCCCAGCCACAAGGAAGGGAGGAAGGAGCAAGGTGGGGGCCCCACAAAGAAGAACACGACTTCTGCAGGCTCAGCTCCTGGGGTAACAGGGCCTTGCGGGCAGCTCTGGGTGCCACACTGGTGGCCACCCCATCTCCCCACCTCCCCACCCTGGCGGGCCCCCGGAGACGACCTCAGGGCCGGGGCCTGCCCTGCCCGCCAGCAGGCCAGTGAGGGAACAATGAGGGTCTGTGAGCAGGGCCACGACCCCCAGGGGCCCTGCTCTTCAGGAGGCACGGGTCAGCCCCGGGGCCCGACGTGCTCGCTGACTCGTGTCCTGCCCCCTCAAGCACACTGGGGGACCCTCCGTTAGTCACAGGGGCCTCCTCGAGGACAGACCCAGACCCAGTCAGGCGTTATCTGACAGTGGGTCCACTAACACCCTTCCAAATCCTTTCCCCAAACGGTCCTGCTTCAGACAGCCTCTCTGCAAAATGAATGCTACCCACAGAAGACACACGCCTTCCTGCACCAACCAGACGACTTGAGAATTCTCTCCTTATTTATTTTTGGAAGCACGACACACACAGTGAGGCACAGATCCGACTGCAGCTCAGTGAAGCTCTGTGCCCGAATACCAGGACTGTCCAGCCTCCAAGGAGGTCCCTACGCCTCTCCACCCTCAGAGGGAGCCACTCCCTGGTCCCCCGGCACCCAGAGCGGCCCCCAGAGTGTCCGAGCCGACTCCTCCCCAGAGGGGGGGGGGGCAGGTCCTGGTACTCCCCTGTTCGCTGGGTAGGAGACAGGCACAGGACGTGGGCTACGGCAGGCGGAGGTTTCCAGAGACCCCCTCCGCTCCCCTCGCCCTGGAGTGGCACCTGTGTGGGCGTGTGGGCATGTCTGCGTGCGAGACAAAGGGGAAAACACGAGCTGCAACCAAGATGCCCACCATGCAGACCGTCCAACTGCCTGAACGCCCCTGCCCCCAACAGAAGCCCTGACGCCCGCCACGCGCTGGGGGCAGGTCAGAGAGCACGACAAACTACATAGAGCCCTGGATGAGGCAAGAGAATCATCCTCGACTGCACGCGCTTCTGTTCTCGTCTCTCACCCCAGACGACGACCTTCTCTCAACGCCCTCTGCCCTCCGTGCAGATCACAGCGTCAGGGACCCCACGTGTGGAAGAGCAACACACACCTGTTCACCTGGCTGTCCCACATCCGGTGCGCGAACGGCTGCGTTCTAACAGGAACTGCACCGGGCTAGTCCCCAGCCAGAGGCGCACAGCAGCAGCCACCGTGGCCCCCAAATGAGGGGCCACACACCGGACGCCGGGCCACGCTCAGAGTGGGGTCGAGACCCGAGACGAGCTCAGTGCAGCAACCCGGCCACGCACGAACCATGTCACTCTGCCCGTGTCCAGTGCGTGGAGTTCATCGCTGTGGGGCGCAAAGCGGGGCGGGGAGGCACCGTGCACCTGACTGTCCTGACCCCTCCCCACGTGAGACACCACATACTTTGCAAATTTCACGGTAGCTGCGTTCCGAGGCACAAACCCAGTGTGGAACTGGACCTGGAACATCTTCATGGATGCCACCTGCAGAGGGGACACAGACAGGGGACCCTGAAGCTGGGAAGGGGACCCAGACAGGGGACCCTGGAGCTGGGGAGGGGACACCAGACCCTCAGGTTGCAGACGGACATTTCACAGTTCCTGGGCTCTGAGAATCCGGTGCACGCCTCCAGGTGCTGTGGCCGCACGGACGGTGGGACAGCAGCCTCTCAAGTGGCTCCTCGGGTCTGTGACGGGGCAGCCCCAAAGCCACAGCCCAGACTCCCCGCGCAGACGGCACCCCGCAATGGGGCACTCGGGGAACTCGGGTGTTCCGAGCTCACGGCCCCTCTGCCTCGTGCCCCACAGGCTGACGGCCCAGGGGGCCCGAGCCCCCGCGCACCTTGGCCTGAAGTCTTCCACCCAGCGTGGACCTTGCATGGTAGATTATGATGAGCACGTCTCCCTGCACGGTTATGCCCAGGGGAATGACTGCCTTGCCATCCTCGATTTTAAAATCCCTGAAGAACAGGACGAGAAAAGGTTCACTTCCGCCAAAAAGACAGCTTGCCAGCCAAGAACAGCCAAGGGAGCGTGGGGTGCGAGCCCCGAGCTCTCCTAAAGCACCAACACTTTGAGCCACACCTTCTTCTGCTACTGGGCGCTTCTGGGAGGGGGCAGCGCTGAAACGGACTTCTGGGGAGCTGGCCCTCAGCGCGCTGGCCCGGACCCGCCCGCCCCGGCCGCCACCTGCGCCCACTCTCGGGGGTTCCCAGAGGAAGGAGGGGCCGGGAGAGCCCCGCACTCACCGCATCTTGTCGTACTCCTGAGACGTGGTGGTGACTCGCTCGTCCCCCACATACACCTCGCAGAAGGGCCTACAGCCGTTTCTCTGCTTGCTGAACAGAGGCACGGGCGTCATGACCACGGCTTTCACCAGGATGGGCTTGCTGTGGGGCGTGATGGGTTCCTCGGCCACCATGTCACACACGTACTCGATGTACCTGCGGGGGCCGGAGGCACACCTCGTCCCACACGTGCTCGCCACACGTGCTGCACCCCCGGGGCTCTGGTCTGCTCGCCACACTTTTTTCCAACAGATACGAGTATTTAATGCTATGTTCAACTTTATCTCATAAATTTGATATATTTTCATTTGTTTTAAAATATTTTTAAACTCTCCCTGAGACTTTTTTTTGACTCACGGGTAATTTACCAGTGGGTTAATTTCAAAACATTTAGGGATTCTTCCAGTTTTCTTTGCTATCAATTTCTTTTTCTTTTCTCTTTTTCTCTTTAAGATTTCTTTAATTTCTTACAGTAACGCCTAAACCCCCAACAGGGCTCAAACTCACGACCCCAAGCAAGAGTTGTGTGCTCACGACTGAGCAAGCCAAGTGCCCCAATCTGTTACCAATACCTAGCGTAATTCTATTATAAACACAGTTTGTGTGAGTTTGCCACAGTTTAATGGCCAGAACATCTTTCCCGCTGAATGGCCCATGACCACTCAAAAGACCTTGTCTTTTCCAGTTGCTGGGTAGAAGGTTCTCGAGAGATCATCCAGCTGGTTGCCGGCGACGTTCCGTTCCAAACCGACCATCCGTGTACTAGTTCCATCCGCTGCCGAGGTGGGAACGCCGATGCCACGGTGAACACCCATCTCCGTCAACGGGTTTTCGGCTCTGCAAGCTTGATTTCTGCTCTCAGGACACTCGCGCCTCCAACTCTCCCGGGTGGTTTTCTCGGTGCCCCCGAGGTGCACACACCAGGCGCGTGTCCCTGCCCTTGTGTGACCCCGTCCCCTCGAGATGGGGAAGGAGTGGTGACTGGCTTCCCAGCAGAGGGAGGGAGAGAAGGGAGGCCGCTTCTGAACGCGAGGCTCACACTGCATTGCGCTAGCGTATCCGTGCAGGGGACTCGTCCCCACGCCACAGGAGACCCGGACGCCCACACCACATCTCTGTCCACACGAGTGAGTCCTGTCAACACCCTGAGCGAGCTTGGACACGGGCTGGAGGAGGAGGCAGCAGACGTTCTCTGCGAGGTTTGTGCCACAGCACAGCCTGGCCGCACCCCAACGGCAGACTTGGGAGGTGCAAGCCGGGCCGGGACTCCCTGACCTGCAGAGGCAGAGGGCGCGTGCGGACGGCTGAAGCCGCCGGGCCGGTGGCGAGGAATCAGGCGGCAGCTGTACGGCCACCATTCCCTGTCCTGACGGCAGAGGCGGGGCCCCTGCAGCCAGTGCATCGCTGGTCCTGCTTGTATAGGGTCAGACAGTCCCCGAGGCTGGCACATGCAGACCCTTCACGCTCGGCTCCTGCTGCAGCCGTGTTCCAGTCACCATCTTGCTGGCTGTTCTCTGTTCTTGACTTCTTCTTCGTTGGTCTTTTCTTGAGGCGAGTGAGCATTTTTTCTAATCCGTTTATTCCCTCTGCTGACCTGCTGACTCCAGTTTGTGAAACCGTCTGTCCCGGCTGCCCCGGGCGTCCGACAAGGACAGCAGCGTGGTCTGTGCCTTCTCCCTCTGGTGACCTCGAGACCTCTGGGTGTGGTCTCCAGTGGACGGGGCGTGCTGAGCCTGAGTCGGCTTCCCACCTGCCTGTTTTGCATCCTCTGACCTCTGGACATCTGGCGACTCATTAATTCGGGGAACTTCTCGGCTACTGCTTCTGCACGTTGCCTTCCTGCTCTGCCTCCCGCAGCCACTCGACACGGCCTGGCAGGCCCGGCTGCTCAGCCCCTCATCCGTGGTCTGTCTTTGGGCTCTGGCCTCCGTGACGCCACCTGTCCTGCCTTCCAGAGGCCGAGGCTCCTCCCTCGGCTGCCAGGACACAGCCCTTCTCAGGTCCAGAACTTGCGTTCGACTTCTTCTTACAGTTCCCATCTCTGACGTGACCACGTACTCCTGTGTCTTACCCATCTCCTTCCTCAGTACCCTCAACACGTTAAACACTTGCTTTCAATTCCCATCAGATACTTTCGGGCCTTGTCCCAAAGCCACTCAGACTCCCGCCTGTCCCACAGGGGGACACCCTTTGTCCCTGCGGAAGCCAGCCAAGATTCAGGAGGGCACAGGCTCCCCCAGCTTGCGTGGCCTTGCCCACTTCTGCACAAGGGCCCTCAAGTCTCCCCACCTCTCAACACCCTCGGCTACGACCTGCCCGAGGGCGACACCTGTACGCACCCCCAAGGTGGGATACCGGTCGGTACCTTTTGTGAGACGGCCAGATGCCTGGCGGGCAGCGCTTCATGCTGAACATGTACACGGCGGCCTCTGCGGTGCTGAAGAGCCGGCAGAAGCACAGGAAGGAGCAGACGGCCACAGCAGAGGCAGCTCTCCCGTCCTAGGACAAGCGGCACAGGCCAGGCTCGCGCGGCCACAGCTGCAGGAAGGCAGGCTCCCTGATCCCACGCTTCCCCACAGAACCACCACAGGGCCTCCCCCTGGCTGGGGACGTAGGAAGACACCCCTGCTGGGGCAAGAACTCAGAATCCAGAAAGACAGGGGCTCTTTAACAAGAAGCACATGATGGCCTGCCCCTCCAGCTGGACACTGCTCACCACCACGGTCCCCAAGCGGGCCTCACGCTCACCGCCACCCCTCTGTACTCGCTCTCTTCATCACACCTCCTGGGAGGACCTTTATCAACACCAGAATCGCAGCACTAACCTCTGGGGCTCATTGCGGCAAGCATCCCGCTTTCTGTGACACCCAGAAACCTAACCCTCGCTGTGCAGGTGGGAAACTGGAAATTACTGTCCTCAGCCACGGTAAGGAGGGGCAGAGACGGGGGTCCTATGAGGCAGAGTGGCCTCAGGGCACAGGGAGATGACAGAGTGACACACGGAGAGACCCCTCATGTTCTACAAAGAAAGGTACGGGGACCACCTGTGTGGGCTCACTGCCCGTGCGTGACAGTCGGCCAACCGCTCCCTCCAGGGTCTACCTTGAAACGACAGGGACCGTGCCAGGGCACCCGGGCCTGGGGCCACCAGCTGCAGACACCAGGACAGAACCCGCTCCTCACACGACCTGCCCCAAGTCCCAGTGCTAGCCCAGGACGTCCCAAACAGACCCTGGCTTTCAGGAAGCCAACAGGCAGCTGATGTTTGGTAGCACACTCGACACTGGACAAGGAGGCTTCCCCCCGCGAGTGGTCACTGCAGGTGACCCACGTCCTGCCAGGGCTGGGCCGTTACTGGTTAAGGCCTGTAATTGTGCAGCGGAAAACAGCACCCTGCCTGGACCTCAGCTCAGCTCATCTTCACCGGCATTCAGGACACCCAGCCGCCCCACCGGCCCCCCCTGCTCGGCATTCTGGACTTCACTCCTGCTCTCTGTCCCCTCAACGGGTCATGAGCTTCCCCAAAGCAGGGATGACTCCCCCTGGTTTATGTTTTCTTCCCAGGTGCGCCCCCAACATCAAGGGCAGGGATGAGGCAGCCTCCCACTCACCACACAGTGCACAACACAGACGTTCTTGTGGTCTTGCCTGAGCCACGAGTGCATGTTCCTGCAAACGCTGTACAGGCTGCGAAGGCTCGGGGCCCGCCGGGCCGCCCAGCCACACTCGGAAACCTATGGGCAGAGGGCTCGGTTCGGCCTGGGTTCCCCACACCAGTTGGGGGCACAAGCACAGGGAGCCCCACCACGGGCACCCACTCTGGACAAATGCTGCCTCACGCACACCTCCCTCCCTCCCTTGCCCACGGACGTCTGCAGGCCTCCTGCCCCTGAGTTTTGTGCTCCAGAATATGTACCAAGCTTTGCAGACTTGGCAAAAAAGAACGGAGAACCTGTCCTTTCCCATGCTCGGGTCAGGAAGCCGCACCTGTGTCCCATGTGTAGCCTCACATGTGCCTCACTGGCAAGGAACAGTGAGGCATCGGTGATTTTTAGCCATCCTTAGGTGACCGTCACAGTTCACGTTCTGGAGTCTTCTGCGAGAATAGCCCTGCCCCCGCAGCCTACTGCACATGGGCCCCGCGTCACCGTACCCCAGCCCCCCAGCGCCAGGGACCTGGGCTCCGCTGGCTGCCACGGCTGCCGCTGGGGACTGCCAGAGGCCAGCCCGCTGCCACAGCTGGGTGTGAGGGTTGACAGTAAGAGAACCGCACGCAGTGAAGGCAAGCGCCCAGGCCACCCACCCGGTTATGAAACTTGGAGGGCCGATACGTCCTCGGGGAGAGGTTGTAGACCGCATAATGTCCTGGGTGCTTGGAGTCCAAAAACAACCGGACGTCTTCTATGTTGTTCTTGATAGCCGACTCCACACCTTCTGCTGGGAATGACATCACTGAAAGAGAGCAGCCCACGTCAGCCACAACGGGGCGGGACACGTGGCCTGTGTGTGGCAGCCTCACCGGCCAGTGGCAAGACAGCCGGCCACCCAGGCCCCTGCTCCTCACCCGCCGCCCCCCGCTCCAGCTGCTGACTGAGGAGTACAGGGCGTGTCAAGAACGGAGGGAGCACAGACCCCCACCCCCTCCAATGCCTGCCATTTACAAGCAAGACCCTCTGGGATCTCCAGACAGTGCCTCTGGGACAGAAGTTCAGTCAGAGGGCCTGCCACAGAGCAGCGTCTCCAAGGGTCGAGATTTGGGTGTGGGTTTGGTCGGGAGACCCAAGTTTCAAATGTGCCTTGCATCATTCCCCTTATGACCTCAGAGTTCCAGGAAGTTCCAGACCAGGGGGAGAAACTGGGTCGACACTGGCACTGTCCACTGCAGGTGCCCCAGGCCACATCCTGCACGCTCTGCCTGACACTGAAGCAAGGGATATGCTGGAGGCCAGCGTCCCACGAGTTGTCCTCAGGAGGGAATGAGAAGCACGTCCCATGGTCAACAGTGACAAACATACCAGCAATTCTGGATGTGACGTAAGATATGTCCAAGTCTCCCTTCGCGTAACTGGAATTAGAAAGAAGAGCGCTTGGTTAATTCCAGAAATTTCTACAGTTAAGTCACAAGAGCTCAAACTGGAGCAGGTCCTGGAGAGGCTGTGGGGGATCTCGCCGCTCAGGCCGCAGCTCACGGGAAACGTTGTGTGCGCATGTGTGTATGTATACGTGTGAGTGTGTTCCAGCCGTGTGCATGGAGCTGACGTCTAAGAGACGGAGAGGCAGAGACCCGGAAGAAACCTACTGCGCTTCTATTCTGAAGAGGCGTGACTGCAGGGGCTGGCTTTGAAAGGAGACAGTGACAAAAACGGAAGAGAGTTTTTTTGGCCCAGCACATCATGTCTGGCTCACAAGAAAAAGTTACAAGGCCCACCAAATGGCAAAAACACAGTTTCAAGAGACAGAGAAAACATCGGAACCAGACATGGCAGGGACGCTGGAACTGTCAGACCAGAAACTTAACCAACTATGACTAATATGCTAAGGGCTCTGACCGATAAAGTAGACAGCACGTAAGAACAGAGATAAAAATTCTAAGAACGAACGAAAAGAAATGCCGGAGATACAAAACGCGGTGGCAGAAAGAACACAGGCCTTTGATGGGCTGATTAGGCTGAACATGGCCGAGGAGAAAGTCTCTGAGCTCGAGGATCTATCAACAGAATCCTTACAAAAGGAAAAGCAAAGAGAACAAAGACTGAAAAAACCCAGAACAAAATCCCCGGCAACGCGGAACCACAAGAGGTGTATCGTACATTTAACAGGAACACCAGAAGGAGAAGAGAGAGCAGGTACAGAAGAAAGGTCTGAAACAGCAAGGACTGAGAATCTCCCTCAAATCATGTCAGACGTGAAACCACGATCCAGGAAGCTCAGAGGACACCAGGCAGGATAAATACCGAGTCGCTTACACTCAGGCATCTCCTCTTCGAACTGCAGAAAACCAAAGGAAAAAAACGTGCAAAGGGGACAGAGGGACAAAGCACGTCACCTGCACAGAAACAAAGACAGGAAGTGCACCTGTCCGCTCCCCGGAAGCCACGTGAGCAAGGACACAGTGAAATATTTAGTATTGAGGGAAACACCCACCAGCCCAGAACTCCGTCCCCTGGGAGTCACCCTCCAGAGGTGACCCAAACACTGGGAGAAAGTGCTGCCAGGAGACCTGCCTGGAAGGAAATGCTCTTCAGAGAGAAGGAGAATGATTCGGTCGGAAACGGGGTCTACACAGAAGAACAAAAGAACTCCAAAGAAGTGACAGTGAAACGAACACTTTCATGTTTGTTGCTCTTGATGGAGTCAGGAGAAAACTGCTCGTTCGAACTCGCCACGGCAACGACATGCCCACCTGTGCACTTGCTGCATCGACGACTCACATACTCGCGTGCGTTTGTGCGGGTAAAGCGAATGCTAGCACGAGCACAGCGATGGGGCGCAGTGCCATCGTGGGGTGACAGAGGGTTGGGGGGCTGGTGCGGGCTGCCTGTGTAGACGTGGGTCAGCTGTAAACATGTACTGCAAACTCCAGAGCAACTAGTAAAAAAGCTGTTACTTTTTTTAAAAATAAGGATAACTGATATGATAAGAAAGGAGAGAGAAAGGGACCCTATGAAATGCCCAGTTAAAGCCACAGAAGGCCGGGCAACGAGCAGGAAATGGAGCAGACATGGCAGGCGCCCACCCAGGACACCAAGAATCCATGTGACTATCAGTCAGAAGACACAGACGGTCACAGTGGACCAGACAAGACTCATGTACGTGATGCCTACAAAATAATAACGCAGCTGAGCATCTCCTAATAGTTTATTCATGGTTTGGCCACTGTTAGTCGCCTCTGTGCTTTTTTTTTTCTGCCTCCTAGTTTGCATAACTCGTTGCACGTAATAGGTACCATTCTTTTATCAGTTATGTGGTTTAAACGTATTTACTCCCAGTCACTGCCATAGCTTTTTGGAAATTTATTTTTTACTTTTTTTTTTTCTTTAACGTTTAATATTTGAGAGAGAGAGAGATAGAGCATGAACGGGGTGGGTCAGAGAGAGAGAGAGACACAGAATCTGAAACAGGCTCCAGGCTCCAAGCTGTCAGCACAGAGCCCGACGCGGGGCTCAAACCCACAAACTGCGAGATCGTGACCTCAGCCGAAGTCGGACGCTTAGCCGACTGAGCCACCCAGGCGCCCCTATTTTTACTTTTTAAAAAAATGTTTATGTTTTGAGAAGGAGGGAGAGAGCACGTGCATGTGCAAGCAAGCGAGCAAGGGAGGGACAGAGGGAGGCAGACAGAGAATCCAAAGCAGGCGCTGTGCTCAGAAGCCCAACGCGGGGCCCGATCCCACAAACTGTGATACGACCTGAGCTGAAATCAAGAGCTGGATATTTAACCGGATGACCCACCCAGGTGAAACTCTTTTTGGAAATTTAAAAGAAATGTGATTGTGAGGAACATTAGATTTTTATTTTAAGTTTATAATCATTCTTTCCACGGCTACATATTACGCAATTTTTGTTACAGTTAAGAAATCTACCTTACTCCACTGTTACAAAAACGCTCCCTCTATATTTTTATTTTCCCTAAAAAATTGCTATTGACAATTAGACCTTTTAATTAATCAGGACTAATGTATTTAGCTGTTACTGGATAAAGATCCAATTTTTTCATAGATACCTATGGTCTCAGCACCATTCGATAAGTATCCCGTGACTTTCTTCCAGACTTCTAGGTTTCATTAGTTTTACATGAGTCCCACATAGCTGGGTACTAGTTAGTGGTCTGCTCACTTCACCTACACCAGCACAGTACCCGTGTTTGAAGAAAAGTGACACAGAATGGGTTTGTCCCCTATTCTCATTAAAAAAAAAAAAAATACTGCTGGCAATTCTGGATAACTTACATACAAATTTTAAGATCAAAATCTGTAAAAACGCCAGGATTTTTATTTATAGTGCAATGAATTTACAGACTGAGCGATACCATCTAAAAATTAGCTCTCCCGTGGGGCGCCTGGGTGGCTCAGTCGGTTAAGCGTCCGACTTCGGCTCAGGTCATGATCTCACAGTTCACGGGTCCAAGCCCTGCATCAGTCTCTATGCTGACAGCTCAGAGCCTGCAGCCTGCTTCGGATTCTGTATGTCCCTCTGTCTCTGCCCCTCTCCCCGCTCATGCCCTGTCTCTCAAAAATAAACATTAGAAAACATTAAAAAAAAAAAAAAACCTCGGGGCGCCTGGGTGGCTCAGTCGGTTAAGCATCCGACTTCAGCTCAGGTCACGATCTCGCGGTCTGTGGGTTCGAGCCCCGCGTCAGGCTCTGGGCTGATGGCTCAGAGCCTGGAGCCTGCTTCTGATTCTGTGTCTCCCTCTCTCTCTGCCCCTCCCCCGTTCATGCTCTGTCTCTCTCTGTCCCAAAAGTAAATAAACGTTAAAAAAAAAAAAATTTTTAAAAAAAAAAAAACCTCTCTCAGGGGCGCCTGGGTGGCTCAGTCAGTTGAGCACCGATTTCTGATTTCGGCTCAGGTCATGATCTTGAGGTTCATGGCTCAGAGCCCTGCGTCGAGCTCTGTGCCAACAGTGCAGAGCCTGCTTGGGACTCTTCCTCCCTCTCTGTCCCTCCCCCACTCGTGCATGTGCACTCTCTCCCTCAAAATAAACACTTAAAAACAGAACGTACAATACCAATAAAACAAAAACTTCAATCAGGCAGGTCACAGAAAGAGAAACACGTGTGAGCAGACGTGCACATCCACAGGCCACACACGCTCTGGACCTGGGCCCCGGCCCCTGGGACACGGAGCGGCCGTGGGCACACGCTGGCTGCGTGTGCTGGGTCTGCGTGCACAGGGAGGCCCTCCTCCAGGGAGAGGCCTCCCAGGACTCCTGGGCCCACGCGCCCTATGAAAGGGCTCTGGCTGTACCAGAGAGGGGCTGGGCTGCTCAACGGCCCCGGAGAGTCAGTTAATGCCGGACGCCACCTGCACCAAGGCCTTACTTAACTGGGCCCTCCTGGGGCACGTGGAGCTGTGCGGTGGCCACAGACCCCACAGGGGACCCAAACGGAGAACTCCCTTGGTGGACACGGCTGGCGGGCCCGGTGAGGGACAGAGCATGGCTGCCGGGCCCTGGTGGTCACGTGCACAGATGTCACCACTACTGGTCACATCTGAGGAAAGGGCCAGCACCAACGTCTTCTGCCATTCCCCCGTCCGAGGCTCTGGCTGTCTGCATGCTGGCTAGACAGATGGCCCGTCAGGGTCAGCCTCGGGTTTGTCTGCTTCACCGTAAGCTCCCGAGTCTGTCGGTATCCGAGGCATCTGCAGGCCGGGCGGAAGACAGTTACGCAGGCCGAGCCTCTCACCCTGAGAGGCCTGCTTCCAAGTTGGTCCTCGGCTGCGGCTGCCGGTTCAGGAGGGTCCTCGCTGTTCCTAGAACTGGCAGGAGTGGCCCCTGTGCTCAGACTGCTTGCACCAAGACGTGCTTATGCTCACATCTGCTTTCCCTCTAGAGTCCGGAGGCTGGTGTGTGCTCAGCGAAGGGTGCCCAAGAGCAGGCGCAACCCACACCCTGGGTGACAACGCTTCACCTGTGCTACAGCGGCTCCGGTGGGGAATCAAGCACCTCCCACGTGACGCCACGGCCGAGGACTCGGGAAGCCCCGCCTGTTCCCTCACACTTTGTGCCGGGAGCCTTTTCCCAGCGCTGATCCGCTGACCCGCGTCCTATCTCTGAGGAAAATCCCAGCTGTGAGGACGACTCCGCTCCCAGTCTTGGGTGTCCTTCGGCAAACCTTCCACCCTGGGGATGGTCCCGGGACCCTGACACGTCTCCTCTTTCTCTTGTTCTAGAAACCTTTGATCCCGAGGACACCGGGCGATACCCTGTTTCATCCTCGTCTGCGCTCCGATCTCACCATCGCACCGGGATGACCCCGAGCAGCCTCCCAGACTTGTGCGCCCGCGCCCCGAGGCACATCCGCTAACATCCCCAGGCCGCCACCCCGAGGCACAGACCGCATTCTGCTTGTGCCGCCCGTCGGAGGTGCGCCGTCAGGGTTATTACTTTTTGTTAATATTCCACTCGAGGGTGTAAGATAGCCGCACAAACCCAGAGTCAGTCGCAACAGCAGCTAAATCCGGAAGCGAACCACCACCACCTCTAGCCTGACACGCAACGGGGGCCCCTGGGGTGCAGCCGGTGGAGCGTGCGACTCCCGATTTCAGCTCAATTCGTGATCGCACGGTTCGTGAGTTCAAGCCCCATGTGGGCCGATAGCAGGGAGCCTGCCTGGGCTTCTCTCCCTCTCTGCCCCTCCCCTGCTCACACGCTGACTCTCAAAATTAAAAAATGTTAAAAGAAAAACACACACACAAGCAACGATTTTACGTTCCTTCGTTTCTCAAAACTGCTTTTAAGAGCAGTGCACGAGCGCACGAGCATGTGGCACCAAGCCCTCCCCCTCCCGCCGCACCGCCTCCCAGCCCTGGCTTCTCGGGGCGCCAGCATCCTGGTCGCACAGCGGGCCATGGGCACCCAGCCCCCGCACCCACCCTGGAAAGGCTGGCAGCCGAGGCCTGTCTGCTCTCTCCCTGCACCTCAGCGGAGAGGCCGTGAAATGCTGGACCCGCCTCACGCCTGAGGCCCAGCAAGAAACAGGGCTTCCGCACAGCTGGTGCGCCTTTTTCAGAGAGACTTGAGTAGTTTCTCCCGCGTTCAGGAACCTCCCGCTCATCGTCGTCAGGGGCTATGGCTCCAGAGCCCTCCGGTCCCAGAAGCCAGCCCCAAGACCCCTGCAACGTCACCTGCCGGGATGAGACCTGCCGCCCGCCCTGCCGGTGCTGCGGCCGCACAACATGCAGAGGATGACGGCCCGTGGGGTGAGCCACGTGGAGGGGCCCACGACATGGCGGCACCGTGCGAGGTCGCCCCTCATCGGAGGCGCGAGTGGAGAAGCGCCGGCAGACGGCAGGCGAGCCTACAGGCCACAGGCGGCCCCGCCTGTCCTGTCTGGGCCCCCCAACCAGAACGTGAGCCACAGCAGCCGGACTGCTCCCGACCCCAGGGACAGACCCGGAGAGCTCCTTCGACAAGGCGTGGCCTGGGACACTGATCCACAGCCAGTAGAAATCAAGTCTCTCGTCGTTACATAAAGTCACATCAGAGACTGCGTGCGCGCTGCTATATAACACAGTGCTCACACATGCACCACTCACACAGGTGTGCGCGTGCTCACGCAACGTGTGTGCGACTTTACCTGTGTCGTCCGCGGCTGGTGTGTGCGCACACACAAGAACAGGGAAAGCCGAGGAGCCTCCACGCAATCAGACACACGTGGTAACTACAGAGAACAAGGGTCCCGGGCCCGCCCCCCCCCCCCCCGCCTGAGAACCAGCTCCCACGGATCATCCCCTGAAACCATCGGCACAGAGAAGCAGAGCCTCACATGGACGCTGACATCCCTGAGCTGGCCTGCGGGGGGCAGCGTGCTGGAGACCCGGGCCTGTGAGGCTCCCGGGGAGCTCCCGAGGCATAGTGGAGATGCCTCCGGAGGACCTGGCAAACGCAGACCATGTGTGCTGGCCACAAGGGCCTCGGGCCGGCGTCCAGGATGAGAGGGTAGCCCCCAATTGTGCACATGTGCACTCCCCTCAACAACCTGCTCACAAAGCGACTTGATTTACCCACACGCTCAAGCCCAAGCAGCCCGAGTGGGCCTGCGGTCGTGAGGTGTCCTGGGCCCCTCCACTGTCCCCCTTGCTCCACGCCACGGAGAAGAAACCACACAGATGCGAGGGGCACTGTCCCGGTGCAAGGGAGGCGCTGAGGCTGGCGGCTCAGGTTCTCCATGGAAAAGTCCTCCCGGGGGCGAGAGCGGCAGGGCCCCGTGGCTTCGGGCACTCCCATGTGCCCCTCCGCGGCAGGGGTGGGAACGGGTGGCCGAGGCACCCCCATCGGGCAGCGCCACCCCCCCCGCCTGGGCCCACGAGGCTGATGGCACAGCCGGTGCCGATGGCATCACACGCTCACCAGCAGCCTCAAGTGCAGGTCCTGCGAGGTTTGGAGGCGGGACAGAGCCCAAAGGTCGGGAAACCCCTACTACAAAGAGACCACGTGCTGTCACTGTCAACTAGACGCCGTGCCCACGTGCCCTCACTCACTTGGCAACGGACTGGATGACCTTGGAGGAGGTGTCCTTGATGTTTGTGAAGAGGCGCTCGGTGCCCCCCCGCAGGATATCCAGGAGCCCGCCATAGGGCTGGTCGTACTCGGCAAGCGCCAGGCCTGGAAGCAAAGACAAGTCGGCTCAAGTCACAGGACAACCCGGGGCTGGAGGCGGGGCCGCGAGGCGTAGGTGGGAGCCAGCTCCTGGGGAGACGGGAGAACCAGAACGGGCAGGGAGCCCCGCTTCCCGTCAAGCCCGACCATCAGCGCACAGTATCCGGGCACAGGAACGAAACCAGCCAAATGCTGCCTGAGCCTGGGGGGGAGCCCCGCCCTGCCCGGCACCCACAAAGTGCCGAGCCAGCTGCTCTGTCCCCAGGGCAGAAGCTGGGCCCCGTGAAGAGGAGCTGGTCCCTCTGGGCACACGTGGCCCTCCATTCTCGGTGATGTCCCACCAGCCCATTCCCAGCATGCACTGGATGCCAGCTGGGCCCCTCCAGTGCACTAACTCACGCTGAGGGGACCAGCGAAGGGGAGGCAGCCTGGTGGACACAGACACCACAGACGCTTAGAGGAGGAAAGGGTGGGGAAGGATGAGGGGGGAGGACACGGGGTGGGCCGGACAGGGGGGAGGCCCGGTCACCCCAAGCCAGGCCACAGGCCACATGGCAGACCTTGGGCATGCCTGGGGCACAATTCTATCTTTTGCAGGGACAGGGCTGCTGGCATAGAGCCCAGGCTCCTGACCACAGCTCCAAACGGGGGGCACCTGCAGGACACGGCTGCCTGGATGAGAACAGGGTGGTAGCAAAAGAAGGCAGTCCCTGAAACCCCAGGGCCTCAACGGTGGGGTCATCAAAGGGGGCTCGGGTGGGAGACGCCGGTGTGAAGAGACGAGCATGATCTACGACTGCATCTGTGCCGCGGGGGCCTCTCTGGCAGCCTCTGTGCGTAAAGCCCGCGGCTGGGACGCGGCTGGGACGCGGCTGGACGACATGGCCCACACGTGAGATGTTTCTGTTGGTTCGTCACTAGGCAGTAGCTGGCCCAGCCCTGGCCAGGCACCACCGCTCATGTGGTGTGAGCACATGTGCGGCAGGGTCGTCCCTTGGGGCCTTGAGAACCCCCCCCCCCCCCCCCCCCGCCATGGCAGATGAGGCAGCCCCACACACGGGACACTCAGGGAGGCACCCAGGGCCCACTGTGCACGGATATGGAGCGCCCAGGGCACGGGTCCTGCTGGCTGGCGGGGACAGCTGAAGGACCCAGGACTCCACGCCCCGAAGAATGAGAGGTGGGGGATGAGCACGGGGGCCTGTGGCAGAGAAGCACGTCCTGGCATGGCCTTCCAGAGCTTTCCAAGGCATGGCCACACAGAGCTCAGGCTGAGGGCTTCTGTGGGGACACAGTTATGCCACTGCTGGGTACCCAACCCATCCTGATACACGCTGGCCGAGGGGAGTAGAGGTCGCGCACCACATGTGACCTGAGCTATAGAAGGCCGCCGGCCTCACCTCCACTGCTGCCAGAGCCGACCCTCCGCCACCCCCCGTCTGAGGCCCCACTCGGAGCCCTCCAGCCCCCCAGATCCTACCATGGCCGCTCTATTCCCCACACCCTCCTTCTGACGTACTTGTCCTCCTGGCTACTCTCTGCCCTTCAAGGCACGCCCTCCTCTACACGCCAAGAAGTGACTGACGGAGCGGCTGTGGGCCTCCGAGGCGGAGTGAGCCACGCGGGTGGGTGGCAGTGCCCGTGTGGCCACCGCCAGTTGTCACTCCATGCTACAGAGGACCGGTACCGCCCTGATGGTGTCGGGAGAGGACAGCTGATGCTCACGCCTCTTCCCCTGTCCCCTGTGGTCCTGAGTGTGTCAGTTCCGTTGAGTCCTGGCGGTTCCAGGGAATCTGAACCTGAGGGTGGTCCCGGGGGCCCTGAACACGTAGCCTGTGTCTTGCTGTCAGGTGCGCTGCACACAGCGGGAGCATGGCAACCCCAGGGGCAAACGGGGGGGGGGGGGGCACAAGGCAGGGGGCACTCACCTCCACTGTAGCCACCGCTGCTGGAGCCCCCGAGGTGGGGAGGCCCTCGAGACGGGACAGCATTCCCATAGCCCCCATTCTGCTCTAGGAGCTGCAATGATTCCAAATGCAAATAATCAATCTCCAGAGGCCGGGGCCAGGGTTCAGGTGGCTCCTCCCCAAACAGAAAACCTTCAGATGCTGGCACAAGGTACCTGTGGGCCCCAGGTACGCTGGCCACCCAGCTAACCTAGCTCTCTCTACCTGACTTACTAAAACATCCAAGAGAGCTTCCCGGACTCTGAACAGCCCAGCTGAACCAAAAGGCAGACCACACTGACAAGTGACCTGCCCATGTGCTGTTCTGGAGCCGACGTGCTCGGGCACACACCTAACACAGAGGAGGCAGCCGTGAACCTGCCCAACTCTGCAAGTGCTCCCTGCACGCCCACTGCACGCCAAGCCTCCACGGCGACGCAGGGCAGACGGCAGACCCTCAGGGCTGAGGCATCTTGTGTGGGGAGGTGCACCCAGACTCAGTCGGCTCGCGCCCTCTGGCTGCCACAGGAGCGGGGCAGTGGGCTGTGCACAGTGAGGCTCTTTCGCGAGCTGAGCCCGAGGCCAGTGTGGGGCTGGAGCCTCGAAGAGATTCGTGCAGCCCGGAGGCAAGGTGCTCGGCGGCGCAGGCCTCCTGCCCAGCCCCCTTGGGGCGGCCTCAGCCTTCCTCAGCCTTCCTCAGTCTCAGGGAAGATGCAGTTTCTGCCGGTTACTTGTTTTATAAGTTACTCGGTAGTGTGCTTTAGGGTTTTTGGTGAAGCTTTACAAAATACGACCATCGAGGTGGAGTTTTACCGCGTTAAACTCAGGAAATGAGCTATACGTGCTATCGTTTCTACTGAGCGTGACGACGTCTTTCTTAGTGACCTCGGAGGGAATCGGTATTAACATCCTACAAGTTCCTGAAAACAACACACGTGCCTCCAAGTGGTAGGCAACTACCACCGTTCGGCCACGTCTCCTCTTCGCAAATTCTCTATTTGCTTTATCAATTTCTGGAAGAAACAGAACATCCCCTACCGTGACCCGATGCCTCCCACGACTCCCTGTAAACTAACGAATGCTGCTCGGTATCTCAGACACTGTGTTGTTAAAGGCAGGTGAATGATACCCGTTTTCCTTTTAAAGTTCCTTTTCACAGCATCCTATTAAACCACACAGCCGAACACTTCGCATGCCTCCACTCTTGGGTTTCAGACTCGATTCCTACTCCCCCTCTCGAGGGGCTCTGTCTGCTGCGTGCGGCCCTGTGTGGCGGGCTGCCTTCCCATGGGGAGGACGGCCTCGCTGCACACTCGGCCCCTACATAAGAGGTTTAAGGTTTGCACGCGTGGGGCACAGGTCTCAGAAGCACTAGCATCAGGACACGCGCAGCAGTGGACCCACCAGGAGCTGCGTCTGTCCACGGGGAGCTCCCCAGGGGTGCGCACGCAGGCAGGCCTGCCCACCGATCAGACACCTCCCCACGCCGCCTGGGGCCCCTGCTCGCCTTTGGGGACGAGCACGTTTTCTGCGGGGCTACGTGGGCACTCTGGGCCGACCTGCTTTAGCGCCAGACTGCTCCCAGGCTCTCTCTGGACCGAACCCCCCGCCCCCCCCCCCCCGACGTTCCGTGGCCTTCTCCCCCTCACCCCTCTGTGACCTTCCGTGGCCTCCTCCTCACCTGTGCTCCTCTCCACCTCTCGCCCTGGCCCCTGGGATGCAGGGAACCAGCCCAGGAGGTTAAGCACTGAGCACCAGGGCCCCACGCCCGGTTTACTCCCCCGGCTCCTATGATCAGGTGGGACGTTTCCCCTGTCACCCCGGCCTGTGGAGGCTCCATGGCACTCGTGAGCCCCCTCGGGGAGCCGTGTCTCTTGCCCTAGAGCAGGTGCGGCCTCTCACGGAAACGTCCTGAAAACACCCGTCAAGGCCCCTACCTCAGTGATGGGCGATTTGGGGTTCACATTCCTGGCGGCTGCAATCTCCTGGAGCTGGTTGACCAGTTCTGTGATGGACAGCCGCTCCTCGGGGTTGACCTTCAGCGTAGCACCTAGGGCAGAGGCAGGTGAGCTCAGGTCACGGTCTGGGGTCAGCAGTGCCCACCCTCCCCGAGATCACAGACCCGAGGCCCCTCATTTCACTTACAGCACTGATTTCGCTTACAAGCGAGAGAGGGAAACATGACAAGAGAGCCACAGCGAAAATGGCACAAAGTTACCAGAACCGGCCACTCAAAGCACCGAGAATTCACAAGGGGGCTGAGCAGAGCGGCCGCCACACAGCCATGAGGGGCAGGGGACAGCCGGGGCCCTGGATGTGACACAGGTCCCCGCACGCGGGACTTACGGATGAGGTCGTGGAACACAGAGTACTGGGTGTCACCAGGAGGGATTGAGAACTTCCCGTTGACTATTCTCAGCTTTGCTCCGTCTTCAAACGGGTGCTGCCTGAAGCACAGCAGGTACAAGATGCAGCCCAGGGCCTGCAGGGGACAGGGGGCGTGGTGGGGGTGGGGGCCAGGAGGGGGGTGGAGGGAGGGGCTGAGAGGGTGGGGGAGGGGCCGCGGGGGTGGGGGCTAAGGTGGGGACAGGGTTGAGGGGGGAGGGGGTTGAGGGGCTGGGGGCTGAGAGGGTGGGGGAGGGGGCGGGCCCATCCAGCCAAAGGTCAAGGGGCTGGAGCCACACCCTGGTCTGAGTTCCAGGCACACCCAGCCCACTCTCTGCCCTCATCAGGCACAAACTATGGAGATCAGAGGAAGAACAAACAACAACCCTCTTATTTTCTCAGCAAGAGATTCTTTCAAAGGGAAAAGTTCCCACATTCAGGCACTTGGGACCCAGCGGGGCAGCTCGAGAGACCACTAGGGCAGAAACGCAGGGAGCAGGCCTGCGGGTCCTGGGGGTCTGCCGCTGCCTGCTAGCCCCGTGGCCTCCGATGCGGGCACCCTCGTGGCCCAGGCTGAGCAGGGCACTCGGGGCCCAGGGGAGGCCACGCCCTTGGCACCCAACGTCAGTCCCCCCATCAACCGCCGCGTGTGCGTACGAGTGTCCCCCAGCCGACCGTGCTGAGGAGCACCTACTGGGGTGGAAAGGAGATGCGTGGTGAGTTTGACACCACAGGCTGCCACCATCCCAAGAAAAGGCTCCAGCGTGCAAATCCTACCGATTCACACGTTTTAGACGGGGTGGAGCCCGTCACACCCACACCCACGGCGGGGTCAGCACTGGAGGCGGCCCGGGAGGTCTGGGGCTGTCCCTGCTCGGAGAGGCCAGGGAAGGGGCAGGGTGCTTCCGCACCGGCGGGCGCAGCCCCGGGCCGCTCAAGCTGCGCTCCCCAAGTTCCGCACCCTGATGCTGGACGAAGCGGTCAGCGGACCCCAGGAGGAGTGCTACGCCAGGCAGGAATTGCCACAGGGTTTCAGAAAGGTGAAGGGAGCGGGGTCGCCTAGGCGTCAGGGCCCGGCCCTCACTCTGGCCATGGCCAGACCGGCAAAAAGACCCAAGGCTGGGACTGGTCAGGCCGCACGAAGCCCCGGCTTCTCTGAAGGGGCTCTGAGCAGGGGGAGCTCAGGCCCAAGCCTGCAGGCGGCAGACAGGTCCGGGCATCAGGTGCCACCCCGGGACCCTGCAGCACACGGACACTCCACCCAACTTACGCTTGGTTCCGCTCCACTAAGGGCAATCACGGTGGTTCTTGTGACAAGGAAAGGAGAAGAAAAAGAAGGGTGGCCAGAGGGACGGGGAGCAGAGTGGGCAGGCCAGAACCCCCGCCCAGAGGCACGGCTGCCCGGGCACACAGCCGTGCCGCCTCACCCAAATGTCTTGCTTTTCGCCGATGGGGAAGTTCGAGTACAAGTCCACGATCTCTGGCGTCCTATACATGGGTGTGGTGTTCCTGGTGATCTGAAGGACAGACACAGACGTCTCAAAGGAAAGGCCACTCGTGAGCACCACTCGTCCCGCGTCGATGTTGTGTTACTTCCCCAAATACCCCGCAGGACGTCTGTGAACGACGCTCACTCACACCCCGTTGCGTCCCACACAGATGGCAGGCTGCTCAACTCCCTCCTCACCCCCACTGCTGCCCGTCTCCCGAGCGCCTCTGGTGCTCCTGACGCAGCCACGCACGCCAAGCATTCACTGCGGGCACCCTAGCTCGTGTGGGTGTGAGGAGAAGCAGGTGTCACCCACAGGAAGTCTGTCCAGAGCCGTGAGCTGGGTCGCTCGTGTCTCTGAGAGGAAGTGCTATTCTGAAAGAAGCCTCCTGATGGGATCTTGTGGACAAAGAACCTTCTCCAACGGGAGAGAGAACTAAACCAAATTTAGCTGGTTGGTTCAGGTTTTCACACGCAAGATCCTGAGACCCACGTATACAGGGCAGGACACGGGACTGAGGACAGGCTGGCAGCACAGCCCGGGGGGAGAGCCACAGCCCACGGCGTGCGTTGCCGCACACGGCACACATGAACACCAGCCACGGGGCTACAGATTCCGCTGCCACGACCTCAGCCGGACAAGGAAACACAAACACGTGGCAAGTGTGATGGGCTGTTCTCCACCTGAAGGTGCTACTCCACGGCAACCCTCTGAAGAAGCCACGGGAGGGGTGCAGGTGAGGCCCGGGGTCAGAGCGCGTTAAGTCCTCGGGCGGACGCACCCGGCATGCCGCGAGGGAGGTGAAGCCGGGGGCACCACGCAGCCCAGACGTGGGGCGACAGGGACACCCCGCGGGACAAGTCGCCAAGCCGCACACTTAGGGTTCTGCACCGCTGTGCCCGTCCGGCGAGCCCCCGTGGAAAGCCCTATTCTACGCCGGATTTGTTCACAGACCGGCCGCTGCGATCCAGGCTCACACCCTGAGGAGACACGAGAAACCACGTGCGGGCCGCTCGGCACGCTGCCGCCTGTAAGCGTGCAGACGACAGGACACGGGACACGGCCTGACCGTGAGCACATGGCACTGGCCAAAGAGACCCAGGTGCAGAGGGACCCATGCTCCTGACCCAGCACGGCCCACAAAGCATGAAAAGCAAACAGAAGCCGGGAGACCGTGTGCAGCGTGAGGGGCGGGAGCCGGGAGACGCGCGTCCGCGGGCCTACCCCTGCAGAAGAGACACGGCACCGCCTGCAGCTCAATTCTCCCGGAAACCAGCAACCGCTCAGAAAGTCAAGTCAAGTCATTAAAAAGCAAGATGCAATCAAACGAGTAACTAAACCCCTTGGAAGGAGAGAGCGCAGATGCGAGGACTCGTCAACACAGCATCTGAGAGCACGCGCCTGGTCTGGGCTGTAGATCGGGGGAGGGGGACACCCGAGGGCCACAGATCCACCCTGACTTCCTTCTGGGACATTCACGCTCTCTGGTGACACCAGAACTCTCGGACGTGCGCCGGAGTGGAGCACCGGTGCGCGTGGTGACGCTACTGGGCCCCTCGCTGGGAGAGGGGGACACACAGATGTGGGGTGGGGGGGGCAAGAAGCCCACCGGACACACCAGAGCGGAGGCACTGGCACACACGCGCGACTTGCCACAGGACACGCGTGGAGGTGTGCCCACACAGGCACGCACGCCCTGAGTGGTCTCCGGTGCCTCCCCCTCCCCCTGACCCCGAGCCGGCGGCTCTCCTCCAAGGCGGGCACGCACATGGCAGGGTCGGCAGGGCAGGCACCTGCTCAGCCCAGAACGCCCTCCTGCCCCAGCAAGTGGGCAGGGCTCCCAAGGGATGGGAGCCCGACAAAGAACACAGGGTCAAGTGGGAAGTGAATCTGGGGCATTTGAGGACACACCACGAACCCTGAAAAAGACGGCACCCAAGAGTTCTCATAAAGAATAATCACAGGAGGTGTGGGGGGGCTCCTGCCAGGGTAGTGGGGCACACAGCAGAGGTGGGAGGAGGCACAGGACAGGAAGCCAGAGCAAGCAGCTCGCCCCCCATGCCCCTGCCCGGGAGACGGAGGCAATCAAGCAACCGTCACCCAAAACAGGTGTGCGTGAGACACAGTGGGTGTTCGCACACCTCCAAGGACCCACTGAGACCAGTGATGGAGACAGGACTCAGAGCCCATGAGGCGGTTACAAAACCACCCACCACACGGGACCGAGGGGCCCCCTCCCACGCTGCTATGCTGTTCCATTCTGCCAGCCGAACAACTGAAGGAGAGCGTTAAACATATTCTTTTTGCCGGGAATGACTTCCTTAGGAACGCTCTCACGCACAAGCAGGAATGTGCTGGGATGGGGTGATCCGACGTGTGTCCGATTCAGTAATGGAGCACAGTCAGTTCTAGGAACAGCCAGCAGGTCAGGAGCACCTGTGCTCTGACCCACGACACCCGGTCCAGGGACGGACTCCGTCCAGACAAGAGGTGCCCCGCTGGGCCACATCCCGTCCCCGACTCCTTCACGGCAGGCTTCCTCGGTGTCCCCGGCAGAGCACGGATGCAGCACCTCCCCTCCCCCGTCATTCTGCGTGGCTTCCTGTCTCCTATGTTTGGCCTGTGTGGTTTCTGTGAGCTGCTTATCTAAGTACGAGCCCCTAGGGGAACGGCTGGGGGTGTCCAGCGGAGGGCGCACCAAAGAGCGCCCCAGGCCCCTCCCCCAGGCTGCACAGTCACATGTGCACGGGCTCTGTCCTGCTCTGTGCTGCCTGCTACCCACACGTGCTCAGGACAAACCTACCAATCTCCTGTGGGGTCTCCTGTGGGACCCGTGAGGGAGAGTTTTCAGTGATTTTTAATTTTTTTTTTTTAATAACCACATTTGGGACGGTGAGAAAGTTCTGTGGATGGACAGTGGGGATGGCTGACCGATGACGAATGTAGTTAATGCCACTGGAACGTGCACTTAAAAATGGTTAAATTAAATAAGATGGTAAATTTTATGTTGCGTGTTTTTTATCACGATACAAAAAAAACCCGCGATTAACAAAGGCCGTAAGAAGGTCTGGGATGAAGTGAGGGACGAAGACATGAGGTAAGCCTCAAATTCGGCGTCTCCCGGCCCACACACGAGCCCGGGAGGCGAACGCTGGGATGTGGGACGGGCAGGCCGTGCGGCCGCAGCCGGAGCATCGGCGACTGCGGAGACCCAGGCCGAGCAGACCACAAAGGGCACCACGTGCCACACGACTCACCTCTTCTTCCACCAGGGCCCGCCTCTGGGCGCTCCAGCTGTAGTCCGGGTAATGCGAGATGGTCGTAGCACTGCCAAAGTCACACAGCTTGATGGTCCCCTGGTTACTGAGCAACAAGTTCTCCACCTGCAGAATCCCAGAGGGTGGTCAGGGGCTCGGGTGCCGAGACCCAGGCCTGGGGGCGCCTTCCTCTCGCAAAGGGGAAGAAACAGCATTTTAACCTCTCTCTGATCGAAGTCAGCACGTGTACCTTTGAAAACGGGGAACTCAGAAAAATAAAGTCACGACCAACCATAAATCAAAGACAACTCTAATCGATCATGTAAGGTATACAAACACACAAAAAACCTTTATAAAAGTCAGTTAGGGGCGCCTGGGGGGGCTCAGTCAGCTGAGTGTGCAACTCTTCATCTTGGCTCAGGTCTCGATCTCACGGTTCGTGGTATCGAGCCCCGACAAGTCAGGCTCTGTGCTGATGGCACGAGGCCTGCTTTGGATTCTCTCCACCCCCCACCCCCCCGCGCTGGCGCGCCGGGGGTGCACATGCAGGGGCTCGCAAAATAAAGAAACTAAAAAAAAAAAAAAAATGAGGTGCCTGGGTGGTTTAGTTGGTTAAGCATCTGACTTCGGCTCAGCATGATCTCATAGTCTGTGAGTTCGAGCCCCACATCAGCTCTCCGCTTGTCGGCACAGAGCCCACTTCAGATCCTCCGTCCCCTACCTCTCTCTGCCTCTCTGTCACTTGCACACATTCTCAAGAAAAAAATTTAAATAAATTTAAAAAATAAGTCAGTTAATTGGGTGCCTGGGTGGCTCAGTCAGTTGAGCCTCCGACTTCAGCTCAGGTCATGATCTCGTGGTTCATGAGTTCGAGCCCTATGTCGGGCTCTGTGCTGACAGCTCAGAGCCTGGAGCCTGTTTCAGATTCTGTGTCTCCCTCTCTGTCTGCCCCTTCTGTTCATGCTGTTTCTCTCAAAAATAAATAAACACTAAAAAACATTTTAAAGATAATAAATCAGTTAAAAAATGAAAAAACTTAACATACCACTTCAGAATTACCAAATACATCAAGAACCTAGGAAAAAATTGAACAAAAGACACACAAAACACTTCCTATTCAGAAAACTCTAATTTTAAAGATTTCTTTTCTTATCTTAGAGAGAGAACCTGTGTGTATACACGAGAGTGGCAGGGGAGGGGGCTGAGGGAGGGGAAGGGTGGGGAGAGAGAGAAGAATCTTAGCAGGCTCCAAGATCAGCCCACAGCCCAGCGCGGGGCTCGATCCCACAACCCTGGGATCACGACCTGGGCAGAAATCGAGAGTCAGACACTTGACTGACTGAGCCACCCAGACACCCCTGGAAAGCTATAAAAATTTAGACAAATTCTTAAAATCCAAACAGACAAGGGATCAGACCACACTCCTGACATGAAAGGCACGGGTGTGCGCAGCCACTCTAGAGCAGGCTCCCCAGCCGTGGTCCAGCCCCACCTACCTCGACACAGCCCGCAAACTAAGAAAGGCTCTTACATATTTAAACGGTTGGTGGAAGAATCAAAAAAGACTGACATCTCCTAACACGGGTCCAGAAGCAGCTTTAGGGGCGTGGCCGTGCCTGGCTGTCCGTAGGGCTTCCTGCGCTGTTCAGGAAGGTTGGTATGCAAAGCTGAAATGTTTAAAGTCGGGCCTTTTATAGGAAGTCTGTCAACTCACGCTCTGGGGGTGAGGTGGGGTGAGGTGGGGTGGGGGTGGGGAACAGTCAAGGCAACTCACCAAATTCCAGAAAGTTTTTTGGGAGGAACCTAATTCAAAAAGTCATGTGGAGACGCAAAGAGCCAAAAAGAGCCACATGATCCCTAAGAAGTCAGGCCTTACTGTTAAGCTCTGTTAAAGAAGGCAAAGGAGCACAGGGTCCAGGACCAACCAACAGCCCCACAGGACACCCAGTGAGTGCCACGCCCGTGGCAAGGCGGTGCTGAGGGAACAGGACGGCCGTCCAAGCAAGGTGTTGGGAGAGCCAGGGGGCCACCCATGATGCACCAAGGAAGACCCGCCCCTACGGGCAAAGGTGGACGCCAGGTCCCCCGGACAGCATGCTTGGCAAGACGCCTCGGCAAGACACGGAAGCTCCACTGAAACCAGAGCATCCCATCGGAGACGCTGTGCAGAGGGTGATGGTGCGAGCCACAGCGTGACCAGCGCGGGCTCTGATGAGCCAAAGTGAAAGGGACCCTTCCACAGGCGCCCCCACGGAGAACGTCCAAAGTACAACACGCTTGAAAAGATGCTCAACTTTGTTAGCAGAAGGAAAATCCAACTAGGACCACTTAAGCCACATCCACATGACCTGGGTCACGTAGCAAAGTGCGGGCACAGGGGCCGCCATGCACTGCTAGTGAGGACTTCCAACAGAGGTGCAAGCGTCCATGGGCCAAAGCACAGACAAGGGCATCGGGGTTCAGAACAGCTCAGGAAGCGGACATCAACCAAGTGCACAAGCACGAGCACACGCGTCCCCACACGAGACGGATGGACCTGCAAACCATAATGCGAGCAAACAGCCCGACACCGGCTACACTCCACAGCCCGCAGGCTTGGAAGGAGCCATGCACAGGAGCAGAACAAGAAGGACACGCGTCCCCATGGTCTCTGCCATCCCCCGTGTCCCTCCTGCCCCTCTGCAGGGCGCCACACGGTGAGGTCCACACACCAGCCACAGGGACACCTGCAGGGGGTCCCAGCACTGGGCAAACAGAGGGCGCTGAGAAGACAAGGGACGTCCAACCCGGGCTAAGCTCACAAGCGCTGATCCTTTACTGATTCTACCCTTCTAGATATCCCTTCCCGTAAAAAAACTAAGGACACACAAGCACCCGCATTAACACACAAAGCATGGGTCTTGACGCCCTGAAACAATCCACCAGCCCCCAGTCAGCTGAGGAAGGCCCATGCAGACAGCAGGGAAGGGCCGGCTGGTGTGCAGGGCAGCCGCGGCCCAGGCCCCTCCAGACACACCCCTGCAGCCCTGTGAGCGGGGTCCAGGGCAGCGGCCCCCACCTCACAGACCTTCTGTAACGGGGGCGCACGTGCCGACCACTCGGGCTGAGGGACAAAAGGAAAAGGTCAGGCTCGCCCAAGGTCAAATCTAAACAGAGACATCACTGCACAGACAGGGCGCCAGGGCCTCCGTGGGCACATGGCCCTGAGGAGGAGAGGGCGCTGTCCCAGACCAGCCGGGTCGGAGGCACGCTTTCCTCATACCTGAAAGCTGGCCACAGACCAGACAAGAGAGAACGCTAAGGGACTGTAAGGTTCTCCGGCAAAAACAACCTGTGCCAGCAAGTAGGACACAGCGGGGGCCACCGCTCCCCCAAGAAGCGGTCGGAGTCAGGGTGTGAGCTTCGTGGACGTCAGGCAAATCTCACAAAGTCTTGAGTTTCCCAAAGACACAACAGGGGAAATAGAAACTAGGCCATTAAGCAGGAGAAGGCATTCGCAGCACAGACAACATGAAAAAGGCCGCCGTAAGAACAGAGGGAGGAGCTCCTGCTAACCAACAACCTGATGGACAAGAAAACAGGAAAAAAAGCAAAAAGCAAGTTAACTGAAGAATAAGGCACTGACTGCAAACACAGCAAAAACCGTCTATCTCACGAATCACCAGGAAAAGGGAGAATCGGGACCGCGGTGCCCCTCGTCCCCAGCAGGCGGGCGGCTGCGAGTACGGCAGCCCCACGGTGCCCGGCCAAGGCGCGTCCGCACTCCTCGTGGTCCCTCGGCGGCACTGGTTGCCGCGGGACAGCGAGCCCTGTGGTGTCACGCCTGGGGACGGATGACCACAGGGCAAGGGCACGGACGACCCCGAGGGGCTGCAGCCTCCTCCCGGCTCCTGCGGGCGGACGGAAGGGAGCCTCAGCCGAGAGCATCCCCGGGCCGGCCGAAGGGCCGGCAGGGGGCGTGATGGCCAAGCAGGTGGCATGAAGCCACAGGACCAGGCCGCAGGAGGCCACAAAGCCAAATGACACAGAGAGAGGGCTCGGCGCCGCTTCAGGGGAGAAACTTCCAGAAACCCAGTTTGGCGTTAAGAAGCTCCCTCTTCTCTGGAAAAGCCATCGCACACTTCACTGCTGGCAAGCTGGCCATCCTGACCGGGCGCAGCGGGGCAGGCCCGCGAGACGGACCGGAGGCGGTACCTTGAGGTCTCTGTGGATGATGGGCGGCTTTTGTCTGTGCATGTGCTGCACGGCTCTGCACGTCTGATAGAATATCTTCAGAACGGTATCGCACGAGAGCGGACCTCTAGATTCAATTTTCTTTAAAAATTCCACCAGCTGCCCTAAAAGAGACAATTAAATTCACATCACCATGGAACCAGAAATGCTACACCCACCCCGGGCGGCCCCCCGGAGTCCACTGCAGCACTCGCGGGAGAGCGTCCGCCGCTCGGGCCCGGACACCCGGGAAACCCCGCGGAGGGACGTGAGGTTCAGGGACTGCCACCGGGATGCAACGAACTTACAGAGCCTCCGTGGGAACACCGCCGGCCGCGGCCACGTGGAACAACGGCCAGCGGTGCGCGCGGTACAAGGCAGCCCCCAAATTCACCACGGACCGCGTACCCCGCGCAGCCAGGCGCCGAGCGGCAGCTACAAGAGGAACGGCCCCAAACGTGTACGCGGAGCTCTCTCAACCACATCTAGCGAAGCGGCCACCCCGCTTCCTCAGGCAACAGGTCACCTGTCTGTGAGCACCACGTCCCAGTAAACGCACAGACTGTGTGTGGATGGGGGGGAAGGAGGCCACAGGTAGGCACGAAGTACTGGGCTGCACCCCAGTCCAGGACAGAGCCCTCCCTGGGCCGTTCCTCCCCGTCTCTGTAGCCCAGACACCTGCAGTGCTTGGACCCAGCACAGTGAAGCCGGGAAACTCTGGTGCAGGGCCAGCCAGCTCCGTCGCACGCGGGGTGAGAGCTTTCTCCGTGAGCACAGGCCATCTCCTCCCCGTCCCGCACGGAGCACCCACATTCATGCCTCTGGCGCCTGCCTCCACAAGCTGCCCACACACCACATGCCTTGTACCCTACCCCTCCAACCACATTCCCACCTGTGGCCCCCTCCCTGGAGCCTCTTCCGGAAGCCCACCCTCTCCTGGGCACTGCACTGCTCCCTCCCTGCTCCAGGCACCAGGCTGTCTCTCAGCCTTGTAGCTCCTTCAGTTTGCCGGCACACTATTGAAGCAGAAGCAAGGTGGTTACCACCCCTACAGGCCTTATCTCTCATGACATCCCCACACAGACTCCCCTCCAGCCACATGCCTCCTTTCTGTCCTGCCCCAGGACCTTCGCACATGCTGCACCCTCAGCTGGGACAGTTTTCCTGTCTCACCTCCTTCAGCTCCCGGTCTGCGCCATCACACCCTTTCCCTGGCCTCTTTCCTCAGTTTCGCACGGGACTACCCAACCATCACTGAGGACTTCGGTTAGGGTCTATTTGCTTCATCTGCTTGAGTCACTGAACCCCCGTGCCTGCATACAGTAGTGCCAACAGACACGATTCTCAACATGAACTAGATTCTAACTGCTCTGAACAGGCATAGCGCCTGGGGAGAAGTGTGGACTTCGTACACTCCCAAGGGGTTTGGATTCTTTTCATAACTGCATCACCTTTGCAACTTTCAGAACAGGGAATCACGGCTCAGGACCCGCACGTTCTTGCCCACTGACCCATCTGCCGTGGAGCCTCCACTCTGGTGATCCAGCCACGATTCCCCACACACGTCTGACCCTGCCCCGCCAGGGCTACCTCTGCTGTGGCTCTGCAAGGATCTGCCCTCTTTCCAGACCTGCACACCAGCCCGCCTGGCCCTCACTCCACCAGACCACCCCAGCATTCCCCCCTCCCCCCGCCACACCTGCCTCCCAGCCTTGCACCCGCACCCTCAGGAGGGATGGGGTGCCCTCCCTGTGATGCAGACAGGGCAGGCAGGGCACGGGCCCCACGAGGCATCGCAGAGGGTCCAAAGCAAGGGTGACACGTTGACCACCAAGCCGCCTGGAGTTATGGGAATGAGCCAGCCTGTGGCGGTGGGGACGGGGGGGGGGGGGGGGGGGGGGTGTCACAACATCAGTTCACAGTTCACTGGCCTCTGGGTCCAGCGAGAATTTAAAGGAAACTTTTTAAAAGTAACAATCCCCAATGTGGCAGGACAGCTGGAGAAGACACGGTGGAGGACGAGCGTGGGGAGCGAGGACCAGCGATGGGTGGGGGCTCGGTGAGCACGCATCCAGGCCCTCCTTTAGTGGGGCTGGCACCCACACCCCTCCCTGAGATCCCCTCCGCCCTCCGCCCCCACCCTGCAAGCACCCCCAGCCTCTCACACTGCTCCCAGGCTGGCGGCCCATGCAGCACCACACCGAGGGCTGCACTCTGTGGGTTTGCCCCATCTTGGAACCACGCTGCCACCACCAGGCCCCACACCTGCTGCCTCTCATGGGAGGGACCCTGGCGCTGGTGAACCCACAGCCTTCTAAAACCCAGAATGAAAGTGACCCAGAAGCACTGAGTGCCCTGAAGATGAACAGAGGACTCGGTAAGCGAACCAGAGGTGCCAGCTGTGGAACGCAGGACGAGGCACGGCCAGCATCAGCAGCGGGGCCCCCGGGGCAGAGGGAAGCTGCGTGCAGCCTCACACGTGCTGACTGGGGGTTCCACGTGGTACCCCCTACTCCACAACCCCGACCACAGGATCGCCGAGCTCGCAGCAGCTCCGTGCACCAACATCTGTGGTCAAGAAACGGTATGCATCACAAAGGGGGTGCTGGTTGGAGACGCTGCGGGACAGACCCAGGAGGCCCTGCAGAGCCTTCAGGAGAGAACAAGTAGGTGTTTGGGCACGAGAAGATGCCCGATGCAGGAAGCTTTTCTCAGAAAAGAGAAGTACGTGTCGCAAACCCCCATTTTTAGGAAAACCTCACTCCCCTACGCTTGAACAGGGACGTCCTGCCCCCGGATGGTTCCTCACCCTGGCTCCTGGCCACTGCTGGCCGTGCACACCGTGCTCAACGCCTCTGCCCTCACGCCAGCTACAGCGCCCGCCTTCTCCTCTTGCATCTCCACTCCTCCCCGCGCCTATGCTCACAGCCCCCGCCGTTCCCTTCTGTGAGTGCTCCTCTCGGCGCTCCTCTCGTGGGCGCGGCGCTCGGCTGGGCCGCTTGCTCCCCTTGGCCTGTGGCCACGGGGCTGAGGCCTCTTGTCTCCCAGCACGCACTAGCAGTGACTAACAGGCAAGCGTACCCTGCTTACGACAGCCGATGGCTCCCGCCTCTGGCTCCAGACAGTCCTGGCCAGGCGTCCGCACCCACCCGGCCCCACAAGTCCCGCCTCCACTCTTCTCGGACAACTTGTGCTGTCTGGCGTCGCACATCAAGACCGTGAGCTCCAGCGGGCAGGCACTCGCCGGGCTCACTGCCGCCTCACCCACAGAGCAGACGCTCCACGAGGGCGTGAGCCCTGACCCTCCCCGGGGCAGAGAGACTGCGCCCTGCCTGGGGGATCAGGCACGCCCCTCGCCCGCGCTCCCTTGGCACCATCCGCACACACTCACACGGCTACTCTGCCCCTACAGCTCTCTGGAAGGCGCCTGGGTCCCTCCTACTCCTGTGACGGAACTCAGGAATCTAAGAACACGGGGAGTGCTTGACCTAGCAGGTCACGTGCCCTCAAAGGCCACGGCCGCAACCCCACCCTGTCCGTTACACCTGACCGCTCAACCATGTGACAATACTGTGGTCCAGACTCCAAGGAAACGTTACCTTTGCAGAGCTCGGTGAGCAGCAGGAACTCGGCCTGCCCCGTGTCCGACTCCTCCTTCCCTATGGATGCTGCAGAACAAAACTGGACAATATTGGGGTGGCCAGAAAGTTTTTTCTGCAGGTGTCTTGTTAAAGGAGAATGCGTAAGTCTGCACGTTTAAAAACAAATATACATGTGACATTAAGACACTAAAGTCAAAGTGTGGAATGAAATTACCTTACAGTCCCAGCACATCGGAGCAGAAAGACGGAGGGCAGTGGGGGGGGGGGGGGGGGGGGGGGCGAGAAAGGCAGGCGGCGGGGGGGGGGGAACGGAGAGGGAAGGTGGGGGTGAAAACCGCCACCACGCTGGCCACACGCACCTGACCACGGGCCAGGCAGGACAGCAGACAGAGGGCACGTGCGGGTGCGGGAGGCCACGGGTGTGAATGAGCCCGCCAAACCTCTGCAAGGCGAGAGCCCGCAGGCTCACAGTACACAGAGCTTCGAGAGAGAAAAAGAGAACACATTCTGACAGCAGAGGGCAAGAGCCCAGCTGAGGGAGAACATGTGCCAGAGCTGAGAGCCCGCAAGAGAAGCGCCACAGACCCACGAGCCGTGCACAGAAACCTGACAGCCTGACTGCCGGGGGCAGGGTGAGGGACAGAGGGGCTGCTGACCAGGAGGGACACGGAGGCCCACTAGAACCAGGCCGAGCAAGGGTCCTGGCAAGAGCCGGAGCAGCGGGGCACGCCACGCTCACTAAGGGGAAGACGGAAGGGCGGAGAGCAGGAAACAAATCCTGCGTGAGCACGGAGACCTCCCGGGCCGCAAAGCTACTGAACCTCTAACTGTTACCCTGGGAGCGAAGGAGGAGGAAGGAAACCTTCTCCTACCAATACTCTACAGGCAGGTCCAGTGAAGGCGGAAGGCCAATTTTAGCGTGTCCGAAAGAGCAAGAGCGCGGCAACTCGACGCAGGCCTCCCCACGTGACCGCACGTGCTCTCGTCCCGGGAAAAGGATACCATGAAACAAACTTCCTGAATGATGGCTCTGTTCTTTTCCTCTTCGTTAGACAATAACCTCTGTATCGGGAAATAAACACAAAGATTAAGGAGTGTTTATCTTTCTATTCTACACCCAGGAGAATAAATGCAACGCATCTAAAAGCTTAACCTGCTTACCTGTATTTTAACATCTGGCCTGTGTAAAAACTTGACAGAAGGTTAAGACCCTTGAAAATGGTCTTTTATGACCCAAGGACACAAGAAAAATGAAAAATAGGAGGCTTTCCCCAAAGAGGCTACAGCAAAGTTAGAAAATCAAGGAAAACGGGAGAAGACGCCGGCAGAGAAGCGGGCCTCTGTTCCGAACCTCCAAAGTCAGGCAGCCCCTCAGCAGTAGCCCTGGCACCGGCACCTGCACGGCCCCAGGAGGCCCCCGCCCCCCAAGCTGTGGACACAGAGTTCACAGCAGTGACTTTCAACCCCCTGCTATCTGTGGAACCCTCCTGGCAGTCGGCACTGAGGTCGCCCCTCGCCACAAAGTCGGAAGCCACAGCTTAAAGTGTTCTGCAGCTGCTGATGGCCTCACCCTCAGAGGGAAAAAACAGGACAGACTATTTAAAAAAAAAAAAGCAAACTAAATACTAGGGACGAATCTCCGGAAACTTAGAGATCTACTTAAAATGGCCCAAACCCCACACAAATGCCGGCCTCGTTACCTTCAAGGCGTACTCTCTGCCACTTCCCAGGTCTTGAGCCTCATACACAAACGCAAACCCTCCTGAAAATTAGAAAGACGTACAGGTCAGTTCAGTGCTCTGACTTCCCTTGACATTAAGCTTCAAAAATACGTTCACTAGGTGAAATACAAACCGGGCTTGTGGCCAGCAATTTGCTGCAGAAACGACCCTCATTTATATGATGCTGTCTTTTAAATATCCCGCTTTGGGGACAGGAAGGAAATCAACACAGGAACAGAGATCAGTGGGGGAAAGAATGGAGAAAATCAACACCAAAGCTTCTGAAAGCCAACATTCTCTGAGAACAAGAAAATGAAACTGATAAATTCTAGATAAACTGGTCACCGAGAGAGTGAGAGCAAGAAAGGAAAAATTAACACAGGAGCAACTACCCCCAGAACAGAAGGCCAGCACTGCCTTAATGCCCCAAAACGACTTTAAAGCACATCCAGTATCACATGAACACAAAAAGTCCTTTTTTAAAATGTTTATTTATTTGGGGGGTGGGGGGTAAACGAGCAGGAAGGGGCAGAGACGGGGACAGAGAATCCAAAGTGGGCTCCGTGCTGACAGCGCAGAGCCCGACGTGGGGCTCGAACTCACAAACCAGGAGATCGTGACCTGAGCTAAAGTCAGAGGCTTAACCAACTGAGCCACCCAGATGTCCCAACAAATTTTTAATTCTGGGTAAAGTAAAATTTCAGCATATCAAACCCAACGATATATGAAGATAACACACTGCGACTAAGTAAGAGTTGATTAAACATTTGAAAATCCCTGTAGTTCTCTTGTTTTTAGGTTTCATTTGCTTAGCTTCTTCTAGCTCCCCACGGTGGAAAATTACATCATGACACTAAGAGCTGTGAGCAGACACCCTACGATGCAGCAACTGCACTACAAGGTATTTATCCAAGGGATACAGGGATGCTGTTCCGAAGGGACACATGCACCCCAAGGTTTATAGCAGCACTACCGACAAGAGCCAAAGTATAGAAAGAGCCCAAGTGTCCATCGATGGATGAACGGATAAAGAAGATGTGGTATATATATATCAATGGAGTATTACTAGGCAATCAAAAAGAATGAAATCTTGCCATTTCCAACTACGTGGATGGAACGGGAGGGTATCGTGCTAAGTGAAACTAGTCAAAGAAGGACACAAATAGTGACGTCACTCATGAGGACTTTAAGAGACAAAACAGATGAACATAAGGGAAGGGAAGCAAAAATCACATAAAAACACGGAGGGGAACAAAACAGAAGAGACTCATAAATATGGAGAACAAACTGAGACTTGCTGGAGGGGTTGTGGGTGGGGGGATGGGCTAAATGGGGGATGGGCATTAAGGAGGGCACTTGCTGGGATGAGCACTGGGTGTTATATGTAGGGGATGAATCACTGGAATCTACTCCTGAAATCAATGTCGCACTACACGCTAACTAACTTGGATGTAAATTTAAAAATTTTTTTTAAATGTTTTAAATAATAAAATAAAATAAGCAAAAGACACACAGAGACATTCCGCCCATGCAGGTGCATGGTCATCCTCCAGGAAGGTGCACCTGAAGGCACAATAAGGTATCAGTACACACCTGCTCGAATGATCAAATCGGAACACAGCACAAAACATTGGCAAGGCCACGGAGACACTGGGTGACTCTTTGTGGCCACAGACTCCACACGTTGAGCCCTAGCTCCCAGTGTCACTGGATCAGCAGACAGGGCGTTCAGGGAGGCAATTAAAGAAATGAGGTCATCATAGTGGGGCCCTGACCCAGCAGGACTGGGGTCTCTCTCCACCCACGTGCACAGACAAGGTGCCGTCTGCCGGCCAAGGGGACAGGCTGCCCGGGAAACCAACGCTGCCAGTGCCATGATCTGGGACAGGAGCCTCCGGAACTGAAAACATAAATTCTTGTCGTTTATGCCTTGAAACTGTGCTACTGTGCCATGGCGGCCTGAGCAGACTACCACACTCGTCTGCTGCTGGTCAGAAGTGTAAGAGGACACAGCCGCTCTGGAAACAGGCTGGCAGGTCTAGACAACAAGGTCTGCAGCTACCGCACAAGTCGGTCATCTGCACTCTTAGCCGCTCACTCCAGAAAAATAAGAACCTGAACACGAGTGTTTACAGCATCTTTATTTCTTTTTTTTTTTTAATTTTTTTTTCAACATTTATTTTTGGGACAGAGAGAGACAGAGCATGAACAGGGGAGGGGCAGAGAGAGAGGGAGACACAGAATCGGAAACAGGCTCCAGGCTCTGAGCCATCAGCCCAGAGCCTGACGCAGGGCTCGAACTCACGGACCGCAAGATCGTGACCTGGCTGAAGTTGGACACTTAACCGACTGTGTCACCCAGGCGCCCCTACAGCATCTTTATTTCTAACAGCCAAAACACATCTGGAAACAACCCAGACGTCCTTCAGTGGGGGAACAGTTAAAGAGACGGAGCCACCCACACCACGAATACGCTTCACCAATAAAAATGAGATCATGGACACAACCACCTGGGTGGATCTCCAGACACTAATAGCGAAAAGGGCCAATTCCAAAAGGATACACACACAATGTCAAAACTGTAGAGACAGAGACCTGATTAGTAGTTCCCAGCGTTAAGAACATAGGTTTTAAGGGGATGGAAACTTCTGTGTTTTTGACTCTACTGATGTCAAGACGCTGGTCGAGACACTGACTAGTTTTTCAAATTGTTACCACTGAGGGAAATGGGCAAAATATGCTGGTGCCATTTCCTAAAACTACAAATAAATAAACCCACACTTTTCTCAAAATTGAAAGTTTTCATAAAAATATTACTGCTGAATAAAACATCTCGAGAAACTAAAGGGCAGGCATTGCTAAGACGCTGCTGTATGCATTCATTCTGAGTATGTTCTGGAATTGGGAGACAGGCACAGGTACCTCAACTGTCGGAGCCAGACCCTTGCCCCTCGAAGGCAGGCTGGCCAGGGACGGCAGCGACCCCATCCATGGCTTCCCTCCTCCTCCCCATATGCGTGCATGCGTGTCTGTTATATAAAATGCACGACTTGCATCTGGAATAAAAAGCTCCCACAACTCCTGCCCGATGGGAAATGGACAAGACTTAGGCATTTCACACACACACACACACACACACACACACACACACACACACAGATATGTGACTGGTTAACAAGCAGGAGAAAAGTGTTCACACTATCATCAGATAAATGTAAATCCCGTGCCAAGTAGACACCAGTGCACACACCTGTGGACACACACCAGTGCGCACAGAGCTGAGGACAGGCACGCACACCCGAGGACACGCACCAGCGCGCGCACACCCGAGGACGGGCACCAGCTTGCACAGCCGAGGATGGGCACGCACACCTGAGGACATGCACCAGCCCGCGCACACCCGAGGACGGGCACCAGCGCGCACATCGAGAACAGACAGAAAGAACTGAAATGACGTTAAAGAACACTGGCGAGGGTGTGGAGACGGGAGCCCGGGGCCTGCCGGCCAGAGTGCAAATCGGCGCAGCCCTGCTGGAAAGAGTTAGCCGTGTGCACGTAAAGTTCATCCTACATCCAACCCATACCCAAAGATCCCCCTCCTGGGCACTTTACCTGAGAAAACACACTGCAGGCGAGTCAACAGACCTCAGAACCACACAGCTGGCCCAGAGGGGGCGCCCGAGGTGTGACGCCATGTGCATGACACTGGCAGAGAGGGGACTTGGAGCCGGTGGCTGGCTGGAGGCGGGGAAGGGGGCTGGGGGCCATGAGAGGCTTCCCGGGGTCACTCAGCTGTTCTCTATCTCTTCAGGTGGTTGGCTACACGGGTGTAAGCCTTCACCAAAGCAGTTCCATTCTGTAGATTTTTCTGTATGCCAATAATTTAAGTCGTTAGTTAAAAGAAACATAGGCATAGGACATCGATGCGCCATTCCAGAAGAGGAACCCGAGTAAGCTAACAAGCACCGAAAAACGCACCAACTCGTAAATCAGAGAAAGGCAAATCCACACAAGCCCACACGGTGTTTGCCCATCACCATGAGGATGGTGTGGGGACACTGGGGTCTGGCAGGCCTCCATGTAAGGTGGCGAACTGGCGGGGAAGACCGTGAGCACCAGGAAAAGATACGACGGCACGAGGAACAATCCGGGAGATTCACCACGTTTTGTCAGCGCTGTTTCTAAGAAACACTTTCACAAAAGGAACAGAATCCTGTTACCCACGTCACATCCTCACATCGGCACCACACATCTTCGGGGTACGTGACTATGCAGAAATGACCGTGCAGACGGCGGGAGTCCACAGAGAGGAAGAGGCCGAGCCATGGAGAGACAGACAGCAGCCTTTCCCAAGGCAACCTCCCCTTCCCCAGTGACCTTCGGGGAGGGTGACCTCCTCCCACAATAGCCCCCCCCCCCCGTGACCCCTCCACCATGACTTCCCCCCAAGGCAACCCCTCCCACGGTGACCGCCCCCATGATGTCCCACTCCAGCCACCTGCACCTCAACAGAAAGAAACTGGAGAAGTTACACACGCCTGCTGCTGCAGTCGCCCAAGGCACGGAGCAAAGGGCCTTGGCACTCGGCTCCCACCCTGGCTCCACGGCACCGCCCACTTCCATCTGCCTCAGACAGGTGCACTGCCCTTGCTTCCTTGACCTTGACGTCCTCCACGCCTCTCTCCCTTCAGGATGCACTCCACAGGCTGACCTGGGCCAACGTGCAGGTGACCAGACACACTCGAGCAGATGCCAAGGAGGCCAGCCTCCCAGGGGCTCCCAGGCCCAAGTCCACCACTCACTGGCCAGAGGCTCTGGGAAGCTACTCCGGCCTTAGCTCAGCCACTGTCAGGCTCGCAGTCCATGTGAAGCACCAGGCACGGTGTCCACCAAATAGAGCCCCGTAAACAGTGTTACGCTGGTTATTATCATTTCACACTAGGTGTTCGTCACCATGGCTAAGGGGCTGATGACAAAGTCGCCAAGTGGCAGGTGAAGAGGGTGCGGTAAGGGGAGCTGGGAGAGGGCGACTGATCAGACGCAAAATCGGACGACACCACCCTGAATACTAGCATCAGTGCCCAAGCTCTCACGGCAAAGACCTGGCCCCTCTGTGCTCTCAGGTGTCTGGAGAGAGGGCCACTCAGCACCCCTCCCCGGGTGAGAGTAGCCGTGGCGGGTGATGGAGAAGATGACCTGGAAGAAGGCCACCAAGCCGCAGGGCTCGGGGATCAGGCACGCTTCCTATGTGAAAAGAGCGACGAGCGATAAACGAATGTGCTGTGACCGCTGATCGTCTTTTAAGGTCAAGGAAAACGTCTTCTGCCGTGGACGCCTGTAGAGCGTGTCCTGACCCAACAAGCGCTCCTCTCCCTCCATCACGCCAACCTCAGTGGTTCCTGACACCCCCAACCAAGAGTCCTGTCACACAGCCCCATGACCGTCCCTGTGCCCTGCCGGTCCCCACACCGGCTGCAGACAAGGAGGCAGAGGAGTGGAGGGCTCACGGTGAGCGCACACTGTGCCCTCACGGCTTCTCACGCCAGCACCGACCCCAGAGAACACAAGGGACCCACGTTAGGTTTATCAAAGACCACTGATACCACGCATGGCACACAGCGTTCCAGCAAACAGATGCTGAAATTTCACGTAACATCCAACCAAACACACGTGACTAGTTACGCATAAATGGCGGGGCGGCTCTGTGGCCTGGTTTCATCTTCAGAAGAGAAGGCCACACACCACCTCGTGTACCTCACTAGCAGTGCAGCCAGAGCGAAGCAGTCACGGGAGAGGTGGGCTCACCTTGCATGACAAAACCCTTGTCTTGGCTGCAGCCATCACCTCTGTTACCTCTCTTTTTTAAATTCAATTTTTAATTTTTAGAGACAGAAAGAGAGAAAGCAAAAAGAGGGTACGTGAGCAGGGGAGAGAGAGGGCGGGAGAGAGGGGGAAGAGGGGGCAGGGGGGAGGGGGAGAGAGAGGGAGGGGGGAGAGAGAGGGAGGGGGGAGAGAGAGGGAGGGGGAGGGAGGGGGAGAGAGAGGGAGGGAGAGAGGGAGGGAGGGGGAGAGAGAGGGAGGGAGGGAGGGAGAGAGGGGAGGGAGACAATCTCAAGCAGGCTCCTCGCTCAGCACAGAGCCCAACACAGGGCTCGATCCCATGGCCCCTACAGTCAAAATCAAGAGTTGGACGCTCAACCGACTGAGACACCCAGGTGCCCCGTTACCTCTTCTAACCGCAGGAAGCAAGCAAGAATGTGCAAAATCCAAAGCAGGAGAACATAAAGACTGTATTCTAGAATCTGCTTGGACTCAGCATCTCTGACGCGGGTGTCATTCCCACTAACTTGTTTTGTTGTTTTTTAAATGAAAACTTAAAACCAACTTTCGAAAGGTTAGGAAGCTATCTGGCTCCGAGTTCTGTCCACAACCCATTTCATATCACAGATGCAAAAAACAATGCTTTCTTCCTAAACCACTGACAGCAAAACGTGATGTACCGTAAATTCACCTGGGGCAACACCTGACACGAACTGATATAGGGCTATTTAAAGACTTAATCCCCCACAGTGAGGATACTTATCTAAGTACAAACATCTGATTTGATTATTATTATTAAATACATTCCCAACTCCTGTAGAAATATACAGGATATACAGGATGTCTATTATCTTCTGAACCCTAAATAATTCTAAAGTTGTCAACATGTGTACCCGAGGGACTGAGTTTGGAACTCCCCACGTTTACACAGGACAGCAAGAATTCCCACGTTCCAAGGCTGAGGTTTTACAGGAAAGACTTGACACGAGTTTCTCAACATTTCAGTTCCGAAAGAGGCTTCACAACTTTAAAGGCTACACGCCAGCTGTTACATGCTTTACATAAAGAGGAAATCTACAGCTCATAATTGTACTGGTTATGTTTATCTCCCGACTTGTCTAGATAGCAAAGGGAGTGCGTTCTTTTGCACAACCACATCGGCTGGTCCCATTTCCTTATTCTGCGTCCCAGTGTTAAGCAACTTAAATGGTGACAGCTTCCTGCTCCACAAGACCCCCCCCCCCGGGGTCGGATTAGGGAGGGGACGCCCCCTGCCCCACCCCCAGGGCACATTCTCTCCCCTCTCACCTCAGTTTGGCCCTCTAGACCCCTCACCACTGCCTGTCCTGTCCCAACAATCCTCCAGGGCTGTGCGGTCCTGTCATTAGAGGGTGTGTCTAATTTTAAGTTCCAGGAGGCAAAACCCACCTACTGTCCACTATGCATTTCTTAAAAAACAAGACAACTGTCTGGTATTTTCAGAATAAATGAATTGATGTGAGGGAACTCTCATTCTAACAGATACCACCCCTCAGAATGTTAACAGAGGTACTGGCCTCACCTCTGAAGACCTTGGGTTGCTGTTTTTTTTGTTTGCTTTTTTTTTACCAAATCACACCCAAAATCTGTTGCTTTTTTTTACCCACATGGAAAAACAGCATGTGCTGATGCTGCAGCCAGAACATCCCCTCAGGTCTTTAGGAATAAGGTGAACGGTCAGCTGGTGTGGTTTCCTACCTCAAACTGAGCATAAACGGAAGCAGGGGTGGCCACGTGACAAGCTGAACCTGAGGTCCGGAGAGCTACCGGACAGGTCGGCTCTCTCGCCCTGTACCACTCCCTCGCCCCGTGTTAATTCAGGGAAATGGCGTTCTGTTTCAGTACCAGCCCCAAAGACAACTGTGTTTAGCCATTAAGCATCCCAGCTAGCAAAATGTGACATACCCCCGTGGGCGCCCCCGACAATACGTAAGGAAAATCCAGAAGAGAGAATGGGATCACATCGACGTTGGCAATAGTCTCTGTGTGAGGAAGAGAAAGAGAAACAGCAGGCAGAAACAAAGATGACTAAAGAACGGCCCGGAAATCTCTCCGTGCCTGACGAGTCCAGCCTGCAAGGCTCCATACAGCTCACAACTGCTGGCATGCCCTAGCTTACACGGACTCACAAACAGAGATCAGGGCAAAGTGAAGCTCAGGCGGCAAGAGGAGGGAGCTAGGCTGTGGGTCACAGCACCGTCTACGCCAACATCCAAGGCAGTCAGGACTGCAGCCATCCTCACCAAGCTGCACGAGCACCCACGCCCAGGACCCTGAGAATCGAGGGGAGCTGGCCCGATGTCCGGAGATCCAGTGCTGTTCCACCGCCCCCCGCCCAATGGCCCAAGATGTGAGGGGAAGGGCCATGACTCCCATAGGTTCCCTTCCTTCTGCCTCCACTGTGGCCCCTCACCTGCTCACCACCCCCTCCCCGCTGCCACGGCTTTAACTGCGGCCGCAGGCCAGCCCCACACCTGCTCTGACTGCCACGCCTCCCACAAGGAAGTGCCCGGCCCTACGCCCGGCCTCACTCACCTTCGGCAGTCGCTCCGGGTCGGCCTCACCCTCTCCCCCCCCCCCCCCCGGGGGGGCCCCCCCCCCGCCCCCCCCCCCCGGGGGGGGCGCCCCGGGGGCGGCCCCCCCCCCCCCCCCCCCCCCCCGCGGCGACCCTCCCCCATCCCCCGCCGCGCCGGGCCGACCCGCACCGGAATCGGCCTGACCCCGCCCCCTCCGGGCCGGCCCCGCGCCCGTCCGCCCCCACGCTGGCCCCCCCCTCCCCCCGGCCCGGGCCTCACCCTCGGCCAGGACCCGCCGCACCCGCAGCCGCAGTTCGCCCAGCTCCACCGTCTGCCCCACGAAGTCGGTCTGGTCGCGGCCGGCAGCACCGCCCAGAGAGCCCGGGCCCGCCAGGAAGTCCAGCGCAGACTGCAGCAGCGACATGGCTACGGCCCCGCGGCGGGCGCCGGAGCGGGGAGCTCGGGGTGCAGCTGCGTCCGGGTCCGCTCAGCAACCGCCGGCCCCGAACCGCACCATCTTCCGCCCCGACGCCGTGACGTAGGCCCGCGGGGGGCGCGCCGCGGCCCGGAAAGACGCCAGCGCCTCACTTCCGCCGCGCCGGGCGTCGGCGCGCGCGCGGAGCGCTGGTGGCAGAGCGCGCCTGCGCGGCGCCGCGGGTCTCGTGAGGGGCCGGCGACCGTCCGGCTCGGGCGCCTCGCCGACCGGAACGCAGACGCGCGTGACAGTGGCCGCGGCGACCGTGCGCAGGTAGTCCGGCTGCGGGCCCGGGCCCTGACGGTTCCCCACTCCCACGCGGTCGTTTCTGCGGAGGCTGCTTCTCAGGGCGCCCTGGCTTGAGTGAGCGCGGCCGCCCCCTGGGTGGCCAGTCCCGTGGGGGTGCGCGGCGCGCGCGAGGGGCTTGCGGGCCGCGGGCGGGTGTCGGGGAACGCTCGAGCGACGTTTCGTTCTGCCTCTTGGAGGTGGAAATCTCCCGCGGCGTGTCGTGAGTACGATTGCGAGCCCCGGGCACGCTCCCGGCTTGCCGTGGCGGGGAGTCCACAGTAAGGGTCTTTTTTTAAAAAAATGAGGTGGTTGCTACCAGAAGACTGAAAAACTTAAGTTAAACACACACACACACACACACACACACACGCGCGCGCGCGCAACAGTTTGCCAGCTTCTGTAGGAAAATCCGGTCTGGCAGCCTTGGCACCCAGACCCCGAGTGTCACCACTCACCCAGAGCTGCCCCCTGAGGTAAGACACCAGCGTTTGCCTGGCCCGCTTGGCTCTTTGTGTCACCTGGCTGGTTCGTGGAGGCGTTGAGGGTTGCAGCCCCCTCTGTGTTCATCGTCAGCCTGGAAGCCGCGTCTCCGTTCTCTGCGATTTCAAGTTGCTAAAATTGTGTTTCCAGACGAACGGGGCTCAGGGGCTTAGTTCACACCGTGCCGGCCTGTACGTAGTGGCTTATTTTTTTTTTTTTTAATGTTTATTTATTTTTGAGACAGAGACAGAGCATGAGCAGGGAAGGGGCAGAGAGAGAGAGAGAGACACAGAATGTGAAGCAGGCTCCAGGCTCTGGGCTGTCAGCACAGAGCCCGACGCGGGGCTCGAACTCATGAACTGTGAGATCACGACCTGAGCCGAAGTTGGCCGCTTAACCGACTGAGCCACCCAGGCGCCCCTGTGGTGGCTTATTTTAACGCTCCTGCGGGACCTCGGACAAGAAGGCACCACATGGTCACTCCCCGCCCTGCGGCCTGTTTCTGGGCACGGGAAACCTGCCCGACGGTATCGTTACTTGGCCAAGGCCGACGGGTGTTGCCGCTAGGATTCCACCCACGTCGTGGCTTTTCCACCCAGGGCGTTTGTCTGGTGGCGGATGGCGAGGGTCGGGCTCAGGAAAGCAGCCTCGCGAGGGACAGGTGCTGGGACGTCCTCGGCTCGTCGCTGGCAGTTGGCGGTCTTAAGAGCTGAAGGGAGCAGAGCCGTAGGCAGGCAGAAAGGTGTTAGAACATTCAGAGCACAGACCAGCCTGAGGGCAAGGAGCCGCCAGGGACGCGGGGAGAAAACCGCAGGCAGGAGCGTTGTGTCATGGGAGTCACAGAAAGACGTCTCCAGGGGCAAAAAGCCATTTAAAAGTCAAATAGAAAAACACAAGATTTCCACCGGGTTTAGCAACGATGAGGTGCTAAACGATGAGGTGATCTTGGTGATGGTGTCAGGAATGGCTTCGGAGGACTGTTGGGGTGGAAGCTGCAGGTCACGATAGGTGCAGGAAAAAAGAAATGAGAGAGGTGAAGAGGGGTGGAGAGTGGAGGCGACCCCAGAAGGGGGGGGGGGGCCCTCAGATGGGAGACCCTCGAGCTGCTGGAAGCTGGCGGGAGGGAGCCAGCGGAGGAAGTTTGCTGGTGCAGAGGAAGGGGAATAATGAAGAAAGCCTCCAGAAGGTAGGAGGGGAAGGACGTCCAGAACGTAGGGCCGTAAGAAGACACTTTGCATCGTGGACACAGGTGACGGCGTAGGTGATAAACGCTATGTGTTTGTCGCAAGTGAAGGGGTTCTCTGATGTCTTCTGTTCTCATGAACGAGGAAGACTAAATGCCTACGGAAAAGGAGAAGGTGAGAGAGCTGAGGTTTGAGCAGCGTGGAAAAGATCCAGCAGAGCTGCTGGGGTAACCCTAGGACACAAGTCACTGGAAAGCTGAGAGTTCGAGGGTTCCTTTGAATTTGGAGGCCATGAGTTGATCCTCACGTGACCTAGGATCAGGTGGAGATTTCTAAATGATGGAATTGCCCTGGAGACCACCGTTTGCTCAGACTGGTTATTTCGGGAATTCTTGCGGAGCACCTTGATACACTGACACTGCACAGGCACTGTAGTAACAACAGTTAACCTGTCTCCACGCCACGCTTCCTTCCTGGGCTCTTAGGCACCTGTCGCTCCACATCTCCCCTCATACCCGTGTCTAAAACTGAATTTATGTCTTCATCTGCAAGCCTATTTCTCTGTAGATTTCACAACAAAGAATACTGTCCGAAATCAAGAGGATCATTTCATGGGGCTCCTGGGTGTCTCAGTCAGTTGAGCGTCCGACTTTGGCTCAGGTCAGGGTCTTACGGTTTGTGGGTTTGAGTCCTGCGTCGGGCTCTGTGCTGACAGCTCAGAGCCTGGAGCCTGCTTCCGATTCTGTGTCTCCCTCTCTCTCGGCCCCCTCCCCCACTCACTCTCTGTCTCTCTCTCAAAAATAAACATTAAAAAAAGAACTCTTTTGGGGCTCCTGGGTGGCTCAGTTGGTTGAGCATTCGACTTCAGCTCAGGTCATTGATCTCACGGTTTGTGAGTTCGGGCCCCTCCTCAAGCTTGCTCCTGTCAGCTTGTCAGCACAGAGCCCGCTTCGGATCCTCTGTCCCCCTCTCTCTGCCCCTTCCCTGCTTGCGCTGTCCCAGACTAAATAAATATTAAGAAAAAAAAAAAACTCTTTAAAAAAAGAGGATCGTGTCATAATGATGAACTGGTACATTCATCAAAAAGACATAATAACCCTAAACAGTTTTGCATCTAATAATAAAACTTTAAAATACATGAAGCAAAACCAGGTTGTTTTTTTTTTTAACAAAACCCAACTGTAAATTTAAGTTGTAGGTTGTAGCTGGCGATTTCAATACCCTTATCTTAATAAATGATAGAACAAGTACCAGAAAATCACCAAGAATATAGTTGAATGATACCATCAGCCAACTTGACCTAATGGACATTTGTAGAACACTTTACACAATACCAGCAAAATATACATTTTCAAGTGTATATGTGAAGAACATTTACCAAGATGGATAATCTTCTGGGCTACAAAACAAGTATGTTCTGGGGCACCTGGGTGGCTCAGTCGGTTGAGCATCTGACTTCAGCTCAGGTCGTGATCTCAAGTTTGTGAGTTCAAGCCTCACATCGGGCTCGCTGCTGTCAGCCTGTCAGCTCAGAGCCCACTTCAGATCCTCTGTCCCCGCCCCCCACTTGTACTCTCCTCCAAAATACTTTAAAAAGGAAATTATGTTCTATGACCACAATGAAATTAAGTTAGACATCAGTAATAGATATCTGGAAAACCTGAATATTTAGAAGCTAATAACTCATTTCTAAATTACCCATGGGTCAAAGGAGAAATCAGAAGGAAAATTAGAATTTTGAAGTGAATGAAAATAAACGTGCAGCATTTTAAAATTTGTGGAATGTGGCCAAAACACGACTAGAAGATAGTTCTCAAACCAATAATTTTAGCATTCATCTTAAAAAACAGGAATAATAAGCAAATGAAATCCAAAGCAAGTACAAAAAGGGAAATAATAAATGTCAGAGTGGAAACCAACGAAATAGAAAACAAAAACAGAGAAAATCACTGAAAGCAAAAGCTGATTATTTGCGAAGATCAACACAATAGAGAAATCCCTGGTCATATGGAACCAGAAAAAGAACAGACAAATGATTAATAACATGAATAAGAGAAACGATAGAGGAGCTCCTGAGTGGCTGAGCTCCTGGGTGGCTCAGTTGCTTAAGCATCTGACTTCAGCTCAGGTCATGATCTCACGGTTTATGACTTCGAGCCCCTGCTTCGGGGAGTAACCGAAAGAGGGAGAGGGAATCCCAAGCGGGCTCTGCACTGTCAGTGCGGACGCCGATGCGGGGCTCAAACTCACAAACATGACCCGAGCCAAACCAAGAGTCAGACGCTTAACTGACTGAGCTACCCAGGTGCCCCTTAAAACACTTTGTAGCACTGGGTCATGATCTCACCGTTTGTGAGACTGAGCCCCGCATCAGACTCTGAGCTGACAGAGTGGAATCTGCTTGGGATTCTCTCTCTCCCTTTCTGCCCTTCCCTGCTTGTGTGTATACTCTCTTGAGCAGGTGTTCTATCTCAAACTTAATAAAACATTTTTTAGCAAGTTGAATCCCAACACTATGAAAAGAATATTGCATCGTGACTAAGTGAGGTTTTTCCCAGGAATGCGAAGTTAGCTTAGCATTTGGAGATTGATCAGTATAATTTACACTATTAACAGTTAAAAAGACTACATGGATCATCTTAATAGACACAGAAAAAAACATGATAAAACCCAACATCCATTCCGGTTAAAAAAAAAAAAAACCTGCTAGCATACTAGGAATGAAATGAAACTTCCTCAACGTAATAAAAGCAGTTATGAAAAACCTACAGCTGGTGTATAGAATGATGGAAGACTGGACCTGAAGAAGCCAAAGTTGTCAGGTCTCACCACTTGTGTTCATTATCGTGCTAGATATTCTAGCCAGTGTATTGGAGCAAGAAAAAGCTTCCAGACTGAAAATAATGAGTAAGTTTATTTAGGAAGATGACACGATCATTCACATTCGCTTGCCAACCTTGGTACTATTGACAGATGATTCCTTGTTGGGGTGAAGATGTGCCATTGTCTAGTGCATTGTTGGACATTTAGCAGCACCCTATCTCTATCCCCTAGATACCATTAATACACGTCACTCGTCACAACCAGAGATGCTTCCAGAGATTGCCAAATGTTCCTTGAGGGGCAATGTCACCCTCAGGAGGGTGGAATCTACAGAAAGCTACTAGAACTAGCGAGTTCAGCAAGGTTGCAGGGTGCAAGATTAATATGCAAAAGATAAGCCACGTTATTTCTAGATAACTGGCAACAAATATGGGAAGTTGAAGTTAGGGGGAAATGCCATTTACAACAGCATCAAAAAATACTAAATGCTGGGGTTCCTGGCTGGCTCAGTCAGAAGAGAGTGCGACTCTTCATCTCAGGGTCATGGGTTTGAGCCCAATTTTGAGTATAGAGATTACTTAAGTAAATAATATTAAAAGTATATTAAACTTTAGAAAATGTATGAAATGCTTGGGATAAATCTGAAAAAAGATACATAAGACTTGTGCACTGAAAACTAAAAAACTTGACTGAGAAACACCTTAATAAATGGAGAGAGTATACCATATTCATAAAGTGGGAGATTCAGTATTGTTCAGACTGATTCTTCTCAGATTGATTATAGATTCAGTGTAATTGCTGTCGGAATCCCATCAGACTTCTTGTAAAGATTGGCACACTGCTTCTAAAATTCATTTGGAACTGCAGAGGAGGGAGAATAGTCAAGTTTGAACCTTTGTTCAAATCTTGTGACTTTTTTTTTTAATGTTTTTATTTTTGAGAGACAGAGAGAGACAGAGCATGAGCAGGGGAGGGGCAGAGAGAGAGAGGGAGACACAGAATCCGAAGCAGGCTCCAGGCTCTCAGCTGGCAGCACAGAGCCCGATGCGGGGCTTGAACCCATGAACCACGAGATCATGACCTGAGCCAAAGTCAGATGCTTTAACCAACTGAGCCACCCAAGCGCCCCTCAAATCATGTGACTTTCATTGCCTAACTTCAATACTTTTTATAAAGCCACAGTAATCAAAGTAGTGTGGTGTTAAGATACGTAAGTAGGTCAGGGGCGCCTGGGTGGCTCAGTCGGTTGAGCGTCCGACTTCAGCTCAGGTCACGATCTCGCGGTCCGCAAGTTCGAGCCCCGCGTCGGGCTCTGGGCTGATGGCTCAGAGCCTGGAGCTTGCTTCCGATTCTGTGTCTCCCTCTCTCTCAGCCCCTCCCCCGTTCATGCTGTGTCTCCCTCTGTCTCAAAAATAAATAAACATTAAAAAAAAAAAAAAGATACGTAAGTAGGTCAATGCAACAGAATAGTCAGAAATTGGCCCACAAGTGTATATAAGGTCAATTGATTTTTTAAGATGTTTATTTATTTTGAAGGGAGAGGGGCAGAGAGCAAATCTCAAGGAGGCTTCCTGCTCCATGCAGGGCTCCACACGGGGCTCGATCTCATGACTACGAGATGACAACCTGAGCCAATATCAAGTTGGATGCTCAACTGACAAAGCCCCCCAGGTGCCCCAAGGTCAATTGATTTTTGATAAAGGAATAAAAGTAATTGAAGGAAAGGGAGTCTTTTCAAAAAATGATGCTGAAAAAATTGGATATTGTATGTTAAAAATTGTTAATCCGTTATCTTGCATTATGCAAAAATTAACTCAAAGCGTCATAAATCTAAATGTAAAACCTGAAACCATAAAATTTCTAAAAAGATGTATGAGAATTTTTATACGATACTAAAGCACAGTTGAAACAGTTAACCTGGACTTAATCAAAATTAAAAAGTTCAAAATATGGTGAAGACATTCTTACGTAGGTGAACGCAGTCAGACTGAGAAGGCCCCACAGTGTATGGTTCCAACTACAGGACACTCTGGAAAAGGGAAAACTATGGGGACAAAAAAGATGAGTGGTTGCCAGGGGCTTCTGGGGCAGGGAGGGGTGACTAGGGCAGGACAGGGTTTCCAGGGCAGTGAAGCTTCTGAATGGTGCTATAATGGTGGATACAAGTCCTATGTGGTCAAAACCCGTAGAACTGCGACACGAAGTGAGCCCCATTGTGAGGTATGCACTTAGGCTGCTGGGGTGTCAGTATTGGCTCATCAGCTGCACCAGCTGCACCGCGCGAATGGGAGATGTTAATAACGGGAAACTGGAGGGGGGGTGATGAGGGCATATATGGGAACTCTACTCTCTGCTCAACTTCTCTACAAATCTAAAACTACTCAAAAACACAGCCCATGAGGAGCACCCAGCTGGCTCAGTCTGTGGAGCCTGTGACTCTTGATCTTACGGTCGTGAGTTCAAGCCCCACATTGCATGTGGAGTGTACTTAAATATGTTTTTAAGTAACCTATAAATTTAATACATATATATAAACATATATAAATACATATATGTGTGGATAGTGTCGTGAGAATGAAAAGACCACCCAGAACGGAGAAAGTATTTACAAATCACAGAATGGACTTGTATCCGGAATGCATAAACTTTACCTACATCTTGCATACGTGTGTGCATACGTGTGGATATACCCAGAACGTATATATACAGCAGACATATAAGGAAAGCACATAATCTGTGCATAATCTTCACGGTAATTTCTGCACTCCTGAACAGGCACACACGAGTCTGGGATTTAGTCCTAACGTACTTCAGGTGCTTCTCCTAGTTTGAGTTTGGTGCTCCAACCTTACCAAACTCTGCACTTGGCTGCACACCAAGCTGTCCCCAGTTCCTTTTTGTCTTTCAATAATTCTTACAGCATTGTTTGAGGATTAAAAGCTTCTACATACAAAGTACATGGGACAAGTCTTGGCACATAGTAATTGATAAATGTCACTTACTCTCATTGTTGTCATTTGTCATCAATATTTGCAGACTCAGCTCTAGCATGTCCCATTCTGTGAGCTTTCCCAGACTCCATGCTCCCATGGCACCCTAATGTGCTCGTCTCCTGCCCTGTTGGCTGATTGTCCTTTTTATCTCTGCCTGCAGCGCTTAGCACAGTGCATAATGCCCTACAGGGCTGTAAGCCTTCAGTTACCTCCTATCACATGAAATTTCAGCTTCTCCTCCTATTCCCGTAGGATTTTAAAATTCTTTAGTCTTTTCTGTCTTAAAAAAAAAATCACGGGGGCGCCTGGGTGGCTCAGTCAGTTGATCTCGGGATCATGAGTTCAAGCCTCACGTTGGGCTCCACACTGGGAGTGAAGCCTACTTAAAAAAAAAAAAAATCCCTCAACTCCATGCTCCTCTGCTTTGTCTTGTATTTTTTCTTTTATTATCAGGAGTCTTAAAAACTTGCGTGTGACAAAAGTAACATGTTTTGAGCACTTAATGCTAGGCACTAGGTTTTTTTTAACCTTGGTAAAATACACATGATAAAATTTACCATCTTAACCATTTGTAAGAGTACAGTTCAGTGAAATTAAGTACATCCACATGGTTGTGCAACTATCCCCACCATCCATGCATAGAATTCTTCATCTTGCAAAACGGAAACTGTTCCTATTAAACGGTAACTATCTTCCTCCTGCCCCACCCAGCCTCTGGCAATCACCATTCCACTTTGTCTCTATGAATCTGACTACTCTAGACCTTGTGTAAGCAGGATCTCACATCCTTTTGTGAGTGACTTATTTCTCTTAGCATAATGTCAAGCCTCATCCATATTGTAACATGAGAATTTCTTTCATTTTTAAGGCTGAGTAATATTATGTTGTATGTGCGGATATACCACATTGCGTTTAGAGGCTCATTGTAGATAAGCACTTGGGTTGCTTCTGCCTTTTGACTGTTGCAAATACACTGCTATAAACGTTGGTGTACAAATGTATGTTCAAGTCTCTGCCTTTAATTCTTTTGAGCATATACTCAGAAGTGGAATCACTGAATCATATGGTAATTCTATGTTTAAGTTTTGGAGGAACCAGACTATTTTCCATAGCGGCTGCACCATTTTACATTCCCAACACAAGTATGCAGAGGTTCCAGTGTCACCACATCCTCCCAGCCCTTCTTAATTTTCATTATTTATTTTTATTATAGCCATCCTAGAGGATGATTATCTCATGACTTTGATTTACTTTACTACAACTTACTAATGTTGAACATCTTTTCATGTTCTTATTGGCTAGTATATCCTCTTTGGAGAAATGTGTATTCACATCCTTTGCCCATTTTTTGAATTGGGTTGTCTTTTTACTGTTGAAATTTAAGGGTTCTTTATATATTTTAGATGCTAAACTTTTATCAAATATACGATTTGTAAATATTTTCTCCCATTCTGTGGATCATCTTTTCAATTTATTTTTTGGGTTTTTTTTTTTTAACGTTTATTTATTTTTGAGAGAGAGAGAGAGAGTGTGAGCAGGGAGGGGCAGAGAGAGAGGGAGACAAAGAATCCGAAGCAGGCTCCAGGCTCTAAGCTGTCAGCACAGAGCCCGATGCGGGGCTCGAACTCACAGACCGCGAGATCATGACCTGAGTGGAAGTTGGACGCTTAACCAACTGAGCCACCCAGGCGCCACTCGTCTTTTTGATTTCTTTTTTTTTTTTTAATTTTTTGTTTGTTTGTTTGTTTATTTATTTATTTTTGGGACAGAGAGAGACAGAGCATGAACGGGGAAGGGGCAGAGAGAGAGGAGACACAGAATCGGAAACAAGCTCCAGGCTCCGAGCCATCTGCCCAGAGCCTGAAGCGGGGCTCGAACTCACGGACCACAAGATCGTGACCTGGCTGAAGTCGGACGCTTAACCGACTGCGCCACCCAAGCGCCCCTTTTTGATTTCTTTAATAGTGTCCTTTGAGGCAGAAAAGTAAAAATTTTGATGAACTCCAATTTCTATTTTTCTTGTTGTTTGTACTTTTGGTGTCATATTTAAGAGTCCTTTGCCAAGTGCAAGGCCATGAAGATTTTCTCTCCAGGTTTTAGCTCTTATATTAAGGTCTTTGATTCATTTTTAATTAATTTATGTGTGTGGTATGAGGTAGGATCCAAATTCATTCTTTCACATGTGGATATCCAGTTATCCCAGCACCGTTTGTTGAAAAGATTGTTCTTTCCCCATTGAGTGGTCTTGACAGCCTTATCAAACACCAGTTGACCATGAATGGAGTGGTTTATTTCTGAACTCTCAGCTCTGCCCATTAATCTGTGTTCTATGCCGGTTCTGCCCCGTGTTGATTACCAGAGCTTTGTACTAATTTTTGAAATTGAGAATGGGAGCCCTCCAACTTTATTCCTCTTGTTTTGGCTATGCCATAAATAGCCAAAGGTTCCTCAAATTTCCATGTGAATTTTAAGGTCAGCTTGTCAATTCCATGTAGAAGGTAGTTGGAATTTTGGTAGGGACTGCAATTAATCTGTACATCAATTTGGGGAGTATTGCCATCTTAATAATATTAAGTCTTCCAGTCCGTGAACAGAGGATATATTTCTATTTATTTAAGTTTTCTTTAATCTCTTTCAACAATATTCTGTGCTTCCTTTGTTCCTTTCTTTACTATTTTTGATGCTATTATAAATGTAATTGTTTTCCTAAGTTTATTCTCAGACTGGTTGTATACATTTCTAGTGTGTAGAAATGCAGTTGGTATTTGTATATTGTTTGCTGTAACCTTCCTGAAGCCATTTATTTGATCTAATAGTTTTCTTGTAGGGATTCCTTAGGATTTTCTTTGTGCAAAATCATACCCTCTGCAAATAGAGATAGTTTTGCTTCTTCCTTCCCAATGTATATGCCTTCTATTTCATTTTCTTGCCTAAGAAATAGCTAGAACCTTGGCAGCATTCTGTTGAACCATGTTGTCTCGTCCCTGATTGCGGGCAGGCCGTGGTCAGTCTTCCGCTGTTGAGTGTGACGTTAACTGCGGGTTTTCTGGAGATGCCATCTATTAGGTTGACAGAGTTTACTTCCATTCCTAATTTGTTGAATGTTTTTATCATGAAGAGGTGTTGGATTTTGTCAAATGCTTTTTCTGCATCTATTGAGATGATTGTGTAGTTTTTGTCTTTGGTTCCTTTGATGTGGTATATTACAGTCATTAATTTTATATTTTAAACCAACCTTGCATTCTTGGAATAAATCCCACTTGTTCATGGTATATAATCCTTTTAATACATTGCTGGATTCCATTTGTTCACATTTTGTTGAGAATTTTTGTGTCTATATTCAATATTTACTGGTTTAAAAAAAAATATTTGAGAAAATTTAAACATACAAAAATGTCTAAAAAACAATGTAATGGACATGTTTCCCAAAATTAGTGCCTAAAGAAACACATGTTACTTTTTCTCTTATTTTTTCAGCACAGATTTTTCTCCTTGCCAACCCCCCTTCCTCTGCCCTCTCCTCTTTCTTCCCCCTCCCTTTTGAAAAGTAAGGTGTCAAGAGTTCAGTGCTGGCCGTGACAGAATAAGCCACCTACAGGCTTTCTCTCCTGCTGATTACAGGTAAAAACCTGGACAAAATACTAAAAGAAAAACTATGGGGTGCAGATAGATTGGTGAGGGTAGTTGAAACTTGGAGCAGTGACCCACACAAGTGTGAGTTTTCTACTTTTCAGTCTCTTTTCCCCATGGCTTTGGCCCTAGGCCGGCCACCCGCTGTTGGGCTGTGCTGTGAGAGTTGCTGCTGCTGCATAGACAGCAAACACTCGGAGAAACTGCCATCTTTTTGCCTAGAGGAACCGTGAAAAGGGGCCCAGTGAGCAGAAGCATGTGAACGAAAGAGAACTAAAATATTAGAACAATTTTGAAAAAGAAGACCGAAGCTGGAAGACTCACTCTACCAGATTTGAAGATTTAATATGAAGCTGGGGGCTCCTGGGGGGCTCAGTCGGTTAAGCATCTGACTTCGGCCCAGGTCATGATCTCATGGTTTGTGAGTTCAAGGTCTGCTTGGGATCTTCTCCCTCCCTCTCTCTCTCTGCCCCTGCCCCACTCGTGCTTTCTCTCTGTCTCAAAATATATAATTAAACTTGAAAAATATTAACCCCAAATCTGTCGTACACTGAAATTAAAACCTAAAACACTAAAACTTCTAGAAGAAATAAGGAAATCTTTGTCATCTTGAGTTAAGCAAAGCATTGTTAGATATGACATCAAAAGAATGATCCATGAAAGAACAGTTGATGAATTGGACTTTATCAAAATATAAAACTTCTGTTTTAAAAACTGGTAAGGGAATGGAAGACAAGCCACAGGCCGTGAACAAATATTTGCCAATTACATATCTAACAAAGAACTTTTAACCAGAATGTATAAAGAACTCTCAGGGCGCCTGGGTGGTTCAGTCGGTTAAGCGTCCGACTTCAGCTCAGGTCACGATCTCGCAGTCCGTGAGTTCGAGCCCCGCATCAGGCTCTGGGCTGATGGCTCAGAGCCTGGACCCCGCTTCCGATTCTGTGTCTCCCTCTCTCTCTGCCCCTCCCCCATTCATGCTCTGTCTGTCTCTGTCCCCAAAATAAATAAACGTTAAAAAAAAAAATTAAAAAAAAAAAAGAACTCTCAAAACTCAATACTAACACAAATAACTTCCCCCAAAAATGAACAAAAGATTCTAACAAAAATATACACAGATAAAAGGCACATGAAAATGCCCAATTAGTAGGAAAATGCCACACAAGGTATAATACACATTTTTAGTACAACTAAAATAAAAGGTTAATTTTTTAAAATTTTTTCATGTTTATTTTTGAGAGAGAGCATGGGAGCCCACGTGAGTGGGGGAGGGGTGGAGAGAGGGAAAGGGAAACAGAATCCAAAGCAGTCTCCAGGCATAGAGCCCGACACGGGCTGGAGCTCGGGAATGACAAGATCATGACCTAGGCCGAACTCGGACGCCCAACCAACTGAGCCACTCAAGAGCTTAATTGTTTTTTAATCCTACCAAACTAGGGGTGCTTGGGTGGCTTAGTTGAGTGTCCCAACTCTTGATTTCGGCTCAGGTCATGATCCCAGGGTCGTGGGATCGAGCTCTGTGTCAGGCTCTGCGCCGAGTGTAGCCTGCTTGGGATTTTGTCTCCTCTGCCTCTCTCCCCCATGCTCGCGTGTGCTGGCTCTCTCTTTCTCTCTCTAATTTAAAAAAAAAAAAAGTTAAAAAAATAATGAAATAAAAACTACCAAACTAAGCGCCGGGGAGAATGAGGACAAGTTGCAGTTTCGTGTGCTGCCAGTAGGGGGTGCAAATGGTACAGCCTCTCGGTTTACCCAGCAGACACATTCTGAGGTGCTTACTCAAGAGAAATAAAAACATGTTTCGCAAATGGCTCTGTGCAAATATTTACAGTGCCTTTATGCATAGCCACCCCAAACTGGAAATAACCCACGTTTCTAGCTAGTGATTGGATGAACAGAGGGGTCTATCCATACAGTAGCATTAACTACACAGCAATAAAAAAAAGTCAGTGCTCCCCCAAAACGGGTGAATCCCAAGTGCATCATGCTAAGTGAAAGAAGCCAGACTCCCAAGATTCCGTGGATTGTGAGTCTGTTTCTGGGACAGTCTGGAAAGGGCAGATTATTGTCCCATTACTGGGTCACTACTGCTGAGGGTAGCAGGAAGCACAGTGGTGGCCGGGGTTTGGGGTGGAGGAAAGGAAGGCTGGACCGCAGAGGGCCTGCTTGGGGACAGAGCTGCTTTGTGATTGAGGTCCTGGTTACACACCTGTGTGCAGTTGTCAACGGTTGGTAGAACTGCACCCCAGAAGGGGTGCCCTCTACTGTGTGTAAGCTGTAAGCAGCGAGTAAAGTGACAGATGCCTTCTTGATGCGGCTGCAGCCCCGTTCCCAGCCCAGCCCCCCGCAATCCCACCCCCCGCCCCCGCCCAGGTGATCACAGGGCTGTCCTGAGCTGGTGAGTGCTGTTATTGCGTATGTTTCCATCGTCTTACTGTGCGTGTGTGTGATCACAAGGGGAGCAGATGGTCTGTGTGTTTTAAACGTTTACATAAGTGGTATAATAGTATGTGTATCTTCTTGCGGCATCATTTATTCCTCTCAACATCGTGTTTCTGAGTTTTATACATGTAGCTTTGTTTCACTTCACTTCCTGTGTCGGTCGCTCGGGCCGCCCTCACAAAAGCCCACGGGCTGGGGCCTTACACGTCGGACATTTCGTTCTCACGGTTCTGGAGGCTGGAAGTCTGAGGTCAAGGTGGCTGCCTGCAGACGGCCGCCTTCTCGCTGTGTCCTCACAGAAGACAGAGACACCTGTCCCCTCTCCCCCACATCTGTGAGGACACCCGTGCCATCTCGGGGCCCCACCCTCATGACCTCATCTAACCTCATCCCCCCCCAAAGGCCCCCCTGCTGGCGCCACCCCATGGGGTGAGTAGGGCTTCCACATAGGGCTTTGGGGGACACAGACGTTCACTTCGTAGCACTTTTTAACAATTCGTTTAGCGTTCAATAATAGGCTGGGTGACACATTAAAATAAACTACACACCGCACACTCGTGTGCATCCGTTTCCTAGAGGCTACACCTAGAAATGCAGCTGCCACCTTGTGGGTGTACATGTCGCGGTGTGGTCTCCACCCCTGCCCAAGCCTGTGTCCTCATGGCCTCGCCACTCTTGGTGGACTTCTGCGGACCTTAGTGGTACCTCATTGTTCTCACTTGCCTTTCCCCGGTTGATAATGAAGCTGAATATCCTTTCTGTTTATTCACACTTTGTTTCTCCTGCCCAGAAATTGCCAGTGAGCCTTCTTTATCTGGTTCTGGGGGTGGGGTGTGTTTTTGTTCTGTCTTGTCATGGTGAGGGCTGGCACTTTGTCTCAGTGCAAGCCTCAGGGACTTGGTCCCATAGAACATCCTGCGTTTGGCCTACGGCCATACCACCCCGAACGTACCCAGTCTCGCCTGGTCTCGGAAGCTAAGCAGGGTTGGGTCTGGTTGGTACTTAGATGGGAGAACACCCCATGTTTAGGACGAAAGTGTCTAACGGCACGGTGTCTGGTGTTGGGGTCAGGGGTTTCAGGCGGTGACACAGCGGATGGAACACCCATCATGTGTGTGTGCCTTCTCGTTTCTCCCACTTCCGGGGGGGGGGACAGGCACAGAGCATGGCTCCCAGATGACAGTGCTCAGCAGTGAGGAGGTGCTCTTCCTGCCAGCTGGAAATACCGGGGTTCCTGGGAGAGGACAGCATGGCAGGGACCCTTCCTGCCCCTCGGGGTGGGTCCTTCCGGCCACGGGTCCGCCCTGTGTCTGCCACCACTGAAGCTGGCAGGGGTAGGCCCCCCAGGAGCACTCTGGCCTGCTCAGACCTGTGCTTCTTCCCAGGCCCCACCATGTCCGGGCCGCAGACCCCAGAGCCGGCCCGCCGCACGCAGGGAGACTCCCCCACAGGCACAGGGGGCGAGGACACCGCCGACGGGATCCAGCACTCACAACGCATGCTCAGCTTCAGTGATGCGCTCCTGTCCATCATCGCCACTGTGATGGTCCGTGTGCCGCGCCCCCCCCCACCCCCACCCCCAAGCCTCCTCTCCCATCAGGGCCCCTGGCCACACCCTCTCCAGACAGCCTTCTGGTAGAGCTCAGCCCAGCATAGACCCTGCCCTGTCTCGGCAGTGTCCTGGGGTCCGTCAGCCATTTGGGCAGCTGGACGGGTGGGGGAAGCAGTCCAGCACTGGCCCGAGTCCCCGACACCACGTCATTCAAGGGGTGGTCTCTGCACAGCCCAAGCAATGTCCCATGGCTCTTTTTGTGTGTTTGCTTTCGTAGATCCTGCCTGTGACCCACACGGAGATCTCCCCAGAACAGGTACTTGGGAACGGTGGTCTGCGGCATCGAGGGTGAGCTTACAGAAGACTCGGTCCACGAGCCCACTTCTAGGCTCCACCCAAGATGTGCCTGGCTGGGAGGGGTGGGACCAGGTCTTCTTCCCTCAGCAGCCCTGGTCGGCCCTAACCTTGGCCTGCAGACAGAGGCAGTGCCCTTGAAGTGAGCTTAGGGGTCAGCTGAGGACGGAAGGTCCGGCAGCCCAACAAGCTTCTGGTTGGCATGGAGACCTGTACCCTGTCACCCCCGGAGCATCCCTCCTACACGTTCAGGGGGCAAGGGGAGATGCTCCCAGCCGGGCCTCCCTGAAGCACAGGGACACGGGGTTTTTCTCATGAAGTAAGTGGGAAACAGGTTCTCTGAAGCAGTTTCCCCTTTATAGCCAACTTGGAACATCTCTGTCCTGTAAGTTAGGTGGTGGCGTATTCCCTCAGATTTGGGAAGATGCCTGAAAGTCCCTGGGCATCATGCGTGCGCCAGTGTGCCTCGCTCAGCCCCTCAGTGGACGGGGGTGTTGTTCAGTCTCAGGGGACGGAGGATGTGAGGTGCTGGGTCTGTCAGGCCCCGCAGCACAGCTGGGCGCTGGACTCCGGGGCTGGCCCGCTTAGCCGGGGTGCTGTTGGGAGTCGAAAGAGCCGCGTCATGTGTGGGAAGGCGACGGCACCCCTGGTAGGGTCTTGAGGAGAAGGAAATGGGAATGCGGGTCTAGCCTGGAACCAGCAGCCAGCACCCAGACAGCAGCTGGGGGGAGGGAGTGCCGGGGCACCCGCCTGACTGCACCAGCTCCAGAACCCCTCTGGAGGACACTCGTGCCAGGTCGGAGACCTCAGTGCTGCCACTGTCACAAGGGGTATGGCTGTGCGAGCAGGAGATGCCGGGAGGTGACACGGGGAGGCGTCTGGACAAACTGTCCCCAGTTGTCTGCACTGGGCCTGTCTTTGTGGAGAGCGGCACCTTGTTGTGAGGTCTCCGTGTGCACGAACCAAGCCAGAAGGTGGTGCGGTGGTCCGGGGACTCCTTCTGGGAGCCCAGGGCCGTAAGGAGGTGTCAGCCAGCAGGCGCTCCTCCCCATGTGGAGGGAAAGACTAGTCAAGGGCGGGAAACCCAGCAAGTCAAAAGCTGTGAGTCCTCGGTGAGATAGTGGGGTCCTGGGTGAGACCCCCTGATGCAAGTAGAAAACCAGCGAAAGTGGTGACACTGTCAGTTTTCCACTTTGAGCTTTTGCTGACAAAGCATCACATCCCATCTTGCGATTCCAAGGGTCCCAGCTTTGTGTTGAGCCCGGTTCTGTTTCCCCACTGCACCTGTGAGTCCCTTCTGACCAGGGCGAGGCGCACCGCGACCTCACCAGGCTTCACAGCTGTTTCAGAATTGGTTACCTGCAGTGCGCTTGGTGCCCTGTGCTGGCCCGGGAGTGCCCGGCAAAGACTCTCTGCCCCAAGAGCTGGCGCGTCGGGAGCTCCACACCAGGTCCCCAGATACGCACAGCGGGATGCAGGGCATCCCCCGATACGCACGACGGGACACGGGGCATCCCCAGATACGCACGACGGGACACGGGGCATCCCCAGATACGCACGACGGGACACGGGGCATCCCCAGATACGCACGACGGGACACGGGGCAT
>NW_024412376.1:168697270-168721252 GCF_014898765.1 Herpailurus yagouaroundi | reverse complement strand
ACGGGACACGGGGCATCCCCAGATACGCACGACGGGACACGGGGCATTGGTGCTGTGCAGCGGGGAGGCGGGGAGGCTACCCAGAAGAGGAGCCTCAGGGTGGGCTGGGGTAGAGGCTGAACCAGAAGGGGAGGTGGGAACCGCCAGACCCTTCAGAGGCCTTGGGGACTCGGCACCTTGGACGGGGCCGCCGGCTGCCACGGACTGAAGTGGTCTCTGATGGTGATGCTTTTCTGTTCCTCCAGTTTGACAAAAGTATACAGAGACTTCTAGCAACCAGGATTGCTGTCTACCTGATGACGTTTCTCATTGTGACTGTGGCCTGGGCAGCACATACGAGGTACAGAGTCAGGCTGGGGGCTTTTTCTGGGCTGAGGTCCACATGTCTGTGGCTCACTCAGTGCGTGTGCCCAGAGGGCGCAGGCCCCAACCTGTCCGGGGTCAGCATGGCAGCAGGCGTGTGCTCAGGGCACCGATAACACGCCCATTCTCAGGGTGTCTGGTGGCCCCTCCCTCATTTCCTGAGCCAGCAGGCCCCACTTCACCCCAGATTCTGGCTGCAGGCCTCTGCACCCTCCTCTCCACGTGACAACGGGGCCTGGGATGATGACACAGGATAACACCCTCGCGTGGGCACGCACACAGGACCGGGCAGGGAAAGGACTGCACGCTGACCGCCCCGTGCACCCCTGCAACGCCGCAGCACTGTGCTCAGGTCCCTCTGCCCGGTCCTGGGGCTCCAGCAAGGAGGAAGAGGCCGCAGGGTGCACGCTCCCAAGCCGGAGCTTTCTCTTAAGAAGGAGAAGGTTCCTGAGGGTCTGACAGGAACAGGGCCCCAAGCTGCAGGGGACCCCTAACCCCCAACCCAGGCAGGCAGGCTCCCGGGGAGAGGGTTGGGGTATGGTGCGAGCCCTTGCTGAGGAAATGCCCCTGCTTGGGGGACGGTGGGTACACAGGGAGACCTGGGAGCTGTCCACACACTGGCGCTGGCAGTAAAAACGTCTGACATTTTAGGGGCGCCTGGACGGCTCAGTCGGTTGAGCGTCCAGCTCTTGATTTCAGCTCAGGACACGATCTCACGGTTCTTGAGTTTGAGCCCCGAGTCACGCTCCCGCCGACAGCACAGAGTCTGCTTGGGATTCTCTGTGCCTCTCCCTCTCTGTCTGCCCTTCCCCTGCTCACGCTCTCTCAAAATAAATAAACGTTTAAAAAACATTTTTTTTTAATGTTACGTTACACACCTGCTTTTAGCAAAATGACCGTTTCTGGTAGGGACGGTTGGCCCTTTGTAAAGGCTTAGGGGCTCCCCTGTCCACACAGAGTGAAGAGGGGGGCCACGGCCACTCTGCCTGGTCCTGCTTGTGGCTGATATGGCTGAGCTCCCTGTCACTCCAGCGGCACAGACAGGGCCGCACAGCACCTTGTTTGTGCACTGGCTCGTCAAAGGCCACATCCTGCTGCCAGGGTTCCCGAGTGGGCACAGATCCACCTAGGGCCCTGGTGGCTGCGCCCACCTCCCCCAGGCTCAGTGGGTTGCCGGTGGGGCTGCTGTCCATGGGGGATATGACCCCTTTCTCTGACTGTAGGGGAGTGCAGGACCCCAGAGCCAGCCCTGGCCAGACGCGGATCTCCCAGGTGGGGGGATTGAGGCCCACTGAGCCCTGCCCAGGAGAAGGCCTTGTCCTCTGACCCCTCGGAGGGGGACTCCACGGAGGGCAAGGACAGCAGGGAAGAAGATTTTTGTTTCTAGCTCCTGCATTGACCCTTGGTGAGCTCTGCTCATGTTCTCTGTGTTTAGTTTTCTGCTCATGATTTCCTGCCTTGAAATAAGAACCATCTGTCTGTTAATTAGGCTGTTTCAGTAGGTTAAGTGTATAACATCCTTGGAAGGATTTCCTTTTTTAGAAGTGGCCTTTGGGCACAAGACCAGAAGAAGGACTCCCCTGCCGGTTTCCAGTCTCCCAGGCAGCCAAGGGACACCCCAGAGCACTTGGGACACCTCCTGGGGGGGGGGTGCGTCCTCTGCTCCACAGGCTCTGAAGACACTGTCCCCAGAGCCACCACGTGCCTCGTTGGTTTGTACACAGTGATCCCAGCTCTGAAGCCATGCGCGTCGACTCAGAAGAGTTCGTGGAAATGCGAACGGTGTGATTTCTAGGGAACCTGGGTTTTCTTCTTTGTATTTTCAGTCTCTTCCAAACTTTGTACGCTGGGTAGTATCTTAAATTCGATTAAAAATGACATTTTTAATGATCTTTCTAATCCTCAGATGCTGGAACGTGTGATGCTATTAGAGCCACCTGATTGATGGCATGTCTTTCTGTTTTCCTTACGTTGTTTAGATTGTTCCAGGTTGTTGGGAAGATAGACGACACACTTGCCTTGCTCAACCTGGTGAGTCGTTTTCATTTCTTGAGAAACGATTATGTTTGTAATCCTGTGTTCCCCGGAGAAGGGAAAGAAGTGCTCGGCCTCTAGAGCCTCTGGTGTTGAGAGCCTGGGCACCCCCCCCCGCCCCCCACTCCTGGACTCCTCACGCATCCTCCCACAGGCACTGCCGACAGATGGGCCCCCTCCCCTCTGTTCCACCGTGAGGGCGTGAGCTGAGCTTCCTTGGGGTCTAGGAGTCGTACAGTGATCTGCCTCTGGGGCGGCGGCACTGCCAGAGGTCCCCCTGGGCGGCAGGGCCTGCAGGACACCTGGGGTGGCCTGCCTGCCTTCCCTCCTTAACCCTCAGCTCTCTCCTTCCTCCTCCTTCCTAGGCCTGCATGATGACCATCACTTTCCTACCTTTCACTGTGAGTACCTGCAGTTGCCCCCTGGGTCCAGCCTGCCCTCCCCTGGGCAAGGGCACTCGACCCGGGATGCTCCCTCCTCAGAAACTCTCAGACCAGCCGGGTGGCCCGAGGCCCGACCACAGAGTTGCAAAGAGGAGAGAAAGTTCCAGGGGAGCCAGTGGCAGTCGGGTCTGCTCTAGGGGTGGGACACACCCGGGGTCTCCAGGCCGTTTGAAGGGGGAGAGGCTTCCAGGGGCCCCCAGCAGGGACTACGATGGCAGAGACACCGGCTTGGCCTCCGAGGGTCCAGCGAGCGGCGTCGCTTCCACACCCCTGCCCCCGGCCCCTGCAAGGCCCCCACCTCACCGCCTCCTGCCGTCCCGGGTTCCTCCCCAACTTGCGGCCCCCACATCGCCTCCCCCAGGGGCTCTTCCACAGCCTGGCCTCCCCCTGTTCGCGCCTGCCCGCGCTCCCTGTCAGTCCCGACGGAACAGTGGTCTGGGCATGCAGGGCCGTGCGTCAGAGCATCCTTCGTGAAAGTGAGAACGTTGCAGCTTTAAAGGCTCAAAGCGTTCTGTGGGTCGCTCCGGGTCTGCCACCACCCGGACCGCTCTGTCACTGAGTGCGCGGCGCGCCTCGGGCACAGCAGGGCCCCGCACGGCCTGGTTTTGTCTCGTCTCTTTGGCTGCAGTTTTCCTTGATGGTGACCTTCCCGGAGGTGCCTCTGGGCATCTTCTTGTTCTGTATGTGTGTGATCGCCATCGGGGCCGTGCAGGTAGGACGCCCCAGCCCGCCTCCCCCTGCCCATACACTTGTTTTCCTGGAGCACACACTGTGCACACGTGTAGGATGCGGCGTGTCGGCCGCAGCGAGAGCCGTGCAGAGCGGCTGCCAGAGGCCCCCAGCCGCAGGCTGCAGCAGGACGGATCCAGAGGCTTTCCGAGCCTGGACTCCGTAGCGACATGGAGGGAGAGAGGCATGGGGCTGCCCAGTGTCCTGAGGCACTCATCTGGTGGGGCAGGGTCCCGGAGAGACCCCCCCCCCACACGGCCCCAGGAGCAGAGCAGGGGCTCCTGTCCCCTCTCCGCCCCCCTCCGGGACACCCCGTGGGGAGCCTCCCAGCCGAACCTTCTTCTCTGGGGTCCCCACCCCTGGGGCGCCTGTTCATGTCCACGGGTGGGAGGGGTTACTGGCCAGAAGCCTCTGCCCGGGCCCTGCATCCTGCCGCTCCCACAGGCGCTGATCGTGGTGTACGCGTTCCACTTCCCCCACCTCCTGAACCCCCAGATAGAGAGCTCCACCCACAGGACCCTGTATCGGCAGCACATCCTGGGCATCGTCCTCAGGGGCCCGGCCTTGTGTTTCGCTGCTGCTGGCTTCTCCCTGTTTTTCTACCCCTTGGTGAGTGGGGGAAGCAGGGGGGTGGGCAGGGATGACATCTCACTGAGCAGATGGCCACCAGAGGGTGGGGCGGGGGAGGCACCACCAGGGAGGGGTACAGAGCTGTGCAAAAGTCTCCAGGGGCACCGGGCAGCACGTGGCCTGGTGCCCAGGGTGTCAGGGAACGTAGCTGGAGGGAAGGGCCCTCCCCCTGCTGCGGGGACTTGCTCTGCAGGTGAACGCGCACCACAGTCAGAGCCAGGCCTGGTCAGATGGGGGCAGCTGGTGGGCCATGCCTCACCCACGTTTTCCCCAAGTGGGCAGAGCTTTAAGACCAGAGGCGAGAGACACAGGTGCCCGGAGTCTGGGCTGTGCTTGCTCTCTTGGTGAGTACGGAGTCTGCACAAAGCTGCCAGGGCGGCCAACACTGCCCCGGCCGGGGCGGGGGGGGGGGTTCCTAGCAGTGTTGCCATGACAGCAGGCAAGAAGCACCTTAGGAAGAACATTGATGACCTCGAGTGAGCACGTGGGAGAGTGGACAGAGCTGTGCCTGTCCTAAAGACATGCGTGGAGGGTATGAGCCACCCAAAGAAAAAGCAAAGAAAGAAAATTCCTGAACTAAAGGAAACTGAAAAGTGGAAAAAAACAGAGGCGAAGCTGTTGGCAGAAGGAGCCCCATTGTGCAGCCCGGCCGAGGAGAGCCAGGGTCCCAGGTGGGGACTGGCTACCGAGTCTCAGGAAAACCCAGGTGTGGTCAGAGGTCAGGACGCTTCACACGGACATCTCTGGTTCAGTCTTTGGTGCTCTCCACTCCGCACCCTACACTTCGGGGGATGCGAGAACTTGGAGCTGTCTCAGCCAAGTCACAGAAATCAAGGTTGGCGAGTGCCTTTTACCTGTCAGCTAATTTTTTTTAACATTTATTTATTTTGAGAGAGAGAGACGGAGTGTGAGCAGGGGAGGGGCAGAGAGAGGGAGACACAGAATCCGAAGCAGGCTCCAGGCGTTGAGCTGTCGGCACAGAGCCCGACGTGGGGCTCGAACCCACGCATCGTGAGATCATGACCTGAGCAGAAGTCAGATGCTCAACCGACTGAGCCACCCAGGTGCCCCTCGGCTAATTTTTTTTTTAATGTTTATTTTGAGAGAGAGAGAGAGTCCCAAGCAGGCTCCGTGCTGTCTGTGCAGAGCCCGACGCGGGCTCCGTCCCAGGAACTGCAAGATCAAGAGTCGGCCATTCAACCAGCTGAGCCCCCGGTGCCCGTAGCCATCAGCCAGCTTAACAGGAATATTGTTCTAGCAACGCTTTGTCTTCCAGAAATTGAGGGAAATCCTGACAAGCAGCTGTTTCAGAGTTGATGGTGGAAGCTTCTGCACGGTTCCCGCCTTTCCCCAAGCGCTCGTGAAGAACGGCGAGGTTTCAGAACCAGGGCGTCGTAAATATGAAGAAATGGTTGATGTTCTAGATGTCTAGCGCACATTTCAAGAGAATTCCAAGTTTGAAACAAATAGGCGGGCAAGGGCCACTGCAGAGCGTTGTCTGCATGCTGGGGGTGGGGGCTAAGCGTCCCAGGCGCCCTGAGGTCAGGTCCAGGCAGGCCGGGTGGGGGAGGGGTACGCCAGTGTGCAAGCAGGCAGGCAGGCAGGCAGGTGTGGGGGGTGAGGGCAGGCCTCAGGCTTCTGCTTGGTCTCCTTAGTCTTGAGCGTGTGTAAATTGAAGGGGGTGCTGGTGGGAGGGGTGCGTGGAGTCAGGCAGGGCGTTCTTGGCTGTGGCCTGCAGTGGGGTGGCTCCTGGTGGGCAGGGCAGGGCCAGCAAGGGGGACGCACTGGACAGGAGTAAGGGGCAGCTGGCCCGAGGCCGCGTACACGTCCTGGGGGGCAGCCTCTCCCGGCTGCGCGTTCATGGTGGCCGACAGCGGGTGTTGGTTGGACAAAGTCAGGGGCTGAGGATGATGGAGGTCATTGCATGGAGCATGGAGGGACAGCTGGGGTGTGGTATGGGCAGTCGGGACGAGCAGAGCTGAGGACCAGGGCAGGCCGTGCCCACTGCCAGGGCCTGGACCAGGAGCCTGGGCTGAGTGGGCAGCGTCCATTGGGTACATGAGGAGCCTAGACAGTGACCTTGCCCTGATGCCATGATGACAGTGGGGGAGGGGCACCTCAGCCACCAAACAGGAAATGGAGGGCTGGGGGGGGGGCCCAAGTGACCAGCGGGTCCAGTGGCCTCCGAGGGTAGGCTCAGGCCATGGCGCTCTGTGATGGAACAGTCCGCTGTCAGTCCGCCCCCACCCACCTGCCCATCAGCCTTCCTCTTGTTGCCTTCTTCCCTCTTCCCCTGCCGTGTGGCTCTGATCCTTTGCCCTCTCATCTCCTCACCTGGAGCCCCATTGCCCGCCACCACCTGTGACACAACACATGCAAGCTTCCTGCCCCCCAGGAAGCCCGTGGTCTCCATCCTCCTAGACATCCTTGCCACCCCCTCCCTCAGCCAGATGCTGTGCTGGGTTCACCTTCTAGATCCAGCCCTTCTGACCACCCTGGCCCGGGCCATCCCGGTGTGGCTACCTTCCTGCAGCGGTGATGTTCTGGGGCCTCTGCATTGGGCCTCTCATGCCAGCATCTAGTAGAAGCCACTTGTGTTATTTCTCTGTCCCCTCCCCCCTCCCCAGATTGGGATTCCTCCTCCCCTGTGGCTCCCTCCCGCTGATCCTCCTGCAGGGCCTGCCCACCGATTGGCCTCCTCCCACCTGCTTCACACCCGGGAGGCCTGTCCCTCAGTGTGTCTGCTCAGTGATGTGGTGGGGGCTGTAAACAGATCTGTGATGCTGGCCTTCGTCATCTGTCTGCAGTGTGCCACTGTCTCCCTGATTGTACTCCCCACGTCAGGTGACCCTGAAGTACTTGGCTTGCAGGACAGAAGGCGGGAGCCCCCCATTGAGCGTAGGCCTGGAATGGGGCAGTGGTGGCAGGAGGAGGCGCCTCACTGCAGGGGTGTCGGCTGTGTGGGTACCACAGCCGCAGGGTGAGCAGAGCCCTCGTGGGACCTGCCAGTCTGCCCCAGCCTTGAGGGCTCGCGCTGCCAGAGCCCAGAACACGCCGCCTGGCCCTACAGCCTTTCTTGTTCAAATTACGGGGTGTGTGTGCAGTGAAGCCCACGCCACTGTGTCCTGTAAACACCATCCAGCGGCAACGATGGAGTGCACATCGCGTGCAGCCGCCACCTCCACCTCCTTCTGGAATGTTTCCCTCACCCCGCCCCCCCTGCTGCCTGGAAGCCACCAGTCGACTTTCCGTCTCTCTCTGTGGATCTGCCTGTGCTGGGTAATTCATGTAAATGGAATCATAAAACACGAGGCTTTTACGTCTGGCTTCTTTCGTTCAACATAACGTTTTCAAGGTGGGTTCACGTCGCCCCAAGTGTCAGGACTTCCTCTCGTTGGCTGGGCCGCGTTTTCTCACCCGCGCATCTGTCGACGGACTCTGGGTTCTTGCTCGTCTTAGCTGATGTGAACAGTGCTGCTGTGAACGTGGGGTGCACACACCTCTTGGAGACCCTGCTCTCAGTTCTTCTGGGTGCACACCCGGGCCAGACGTGGGCTTACTGGATGGCAGGGGGAGGCGGGCGTGGGCTTGCTGGGTCGCAGGGGAAGGCGGGCATGGGCTTACTGGATGGCAGGGGGAGGTGGGCATGGGCTTACTGGATGGCAGGGGAGGCAAGCATGGGCTTACTGGGTCGCAGGGGGAGGCGGGCGTGGGCTTACCGGATCACAGGGGCTCCCTGTTTGATTTTTGGGGGACCCGCCACATTGTTTCTGCAGCGGCGGCACCAGTTTACGTCCCCACCGACAGAGCGCGGGCTCCCAGTTTCCCCACACCCTCGCCAAGGCCCGTGGACCCGCTTTTCTGAGGGCCGTCTTCCCCCGGGGTGTGACGTGGGGTCTCCTGGTTCCGTTCTGCATTTCCCTGAGGCTCGGTGACGCCGAGCACCTTTTCGTTCATGGGTCGGCCACGGTGTCTTCTTTGGAGAAATGTCTGCTCCAGCCCTTTTCCTTGGGTGTCGTCTCTGTGCCGTGGAGGCGAGGAGTTTCCACCTGCGCTGGGCGCCAGGTCCTCCTCTGCCACGCGGGCTGCCGTGTGCCCTCCCGTTGTGTGAGAAGTGCTCTTGGATGCACGCACGGCTTTCAGCCTGATGAGGTATAATTCACCTGTTTCTTAGGTTGCGGGTGCTGCCATCCCTTTGGAGCGGGTGGCTTCTGGGTGGGATTTCTGGTGCAGCGTCACCTCCTGACATGTCTGTGTCTCATACAGTCGTACCTGCTGATGGCGACGGTCATCTTCCTCCCCTACGTCAGCAAGGCCTGCAGCTGGTGCAAGGGCAGGCTTGTGGGTAGGTGTGCGGGCAGGCTGGTGTGTGGGGCCTCGGCACTGCTCCCCAAGGCCTGTGGAGCATGGGAAGGGCCCAGGCGCCCGTGACGGCCAGGCGTCCCTGCAGAGTCCCCTCCCCTGGCCAGCTCCTCCCTCCTGGCACATCCACAGGCCCCCAAGAGCCCCCAGCTCACAGTGTGGAGTTCTTCACATTTGACCTGCATGAGCCTCTCAGCAAGGAGCGGGTGGAGGCTTTCAGCGACGGGGTCTATGCCATCGTGGCCACACTCCTCATCCTGGACATCTGGTAAGGACCCAGGCCTGAGGAAGGGGTCCGTGGCATGCCTGTCTAGAGGGTCTCTCTTCATCCAGCCCTACGCAGGCGGGTGCTGCGGCCTCCCGCTGCCACCCTCCCTGTGGAACGAGTCCCACCCTGGCCGGAGCCCCCTCCAGAATTCAGGGTCTCCATGGGAGAGCACGGGTGGAGGCAGGGGGCACCAGGGCCACACGCAGGACTCCTCACGTCACTTCTCCCTTCCCCAAGCTGGGCAGATTGGGGGCAGGCGGGCTTCCCCCACCTCCATCCTCTCCTCCCCCTTTGGCTCCACCCCCAGGCCAACCGCCCCTTCCCCTGCCATCCCCCATCCCCCATGCCAGTCCTCCCCCCACCCCTGTCCCCTGTGCCCACCCCCGGGGCTCCTCCTCCCACACCCTCTGTTCTCATTTTTCCCTTCACTGTGCTCCACCTGATCTGCCTCTACATTCTGTCAAAGTTCGAATTTTCGTTCCTGCGTTTTTGTGTTTTGTCTGCTCCCCCCCCCCCCCCGGAAATTTTTCATTCTTTTTTAGACCCTTTTGTTTCTTTGGCCTTATTTCAATACATCCTTATTTTGTTGGACGTGTTACAACACTGTGATTTTGCCTTTTGTATCTGGTAAACTCTTCATTTTCCTCATCCTCTCTTGATAGCTTTTTCCTACTGTAACTCGTGAATTTTTTAGAAATTGGGAGCAAGTGTTCACTGGTAATCAATTTCCGAGGCCTAGACCTCAGGTTCCAGAATGATGTGGCTTTGCTCCTGCCCTGTGGCCAGGGCCATGCTAGCCCCAGTTCCCTTGCTGAGTGGAGGCACGGGCCAGCTGAGGCTGGGGGCCCAGGGGGCTGTGTTCCTTCCTCCACTCAAAGCCACCGTCCCAAGGACCTGGGGCAGTACCCCTGGCTCTGTCTCTTGCCCCTACCTGCAGATCCTTGCGGCTCCCTCCAAACCCCCAAACACACTTGTAGCTTCCCACTGTGAGGGCGGCAGGTTCTCTGGGCTGTGCGATTGGGGACATCCGTGGAAGGGAGAATCCTGAGATATGCCTTACAGTTACTCCTTACAATAAAGTGCAGCCCAGATCTGAGAGCCATAGAGGCTAACTGCCCCCCCCCCCCCCCCAGATCTGCGGGACTGCTGCCCGAGTTGATTGGATGGCCACAGGAGAATGGACAGACCTCACGAGCACCCACCTGTGGAGGCCAGGGGGGCTGTAGGCTTGGGACCAGGGCTGCTCACCAGCCCGGGGCTGTCAGCAAAGTGCAGGCTGGAGTTAAATTTGAACTTCAGATGAACGTGTAATTGCTTAGTATACTAAGTGTGCATGTAGGATACAACAAAAGCGGTCTGTGCCCTTTATGTGAAATTCAAGTGTGCCTGGGAGCTAGGTGTAGCCCGCCTGACGGGGCTCGGGATGGGGTGGGGGCTGTAGCCCGGACCTGACGCCCTGCGTTGAGGCTGTTATAAATAATGTGTGTTGACCATCCTCAGCGAGGACAACATCCCGGACTCCAAGGACGTGAAGGAGAAGTTCCACGGCAGCCTGGTGGCGGCACTGAGCGTGTACGGGCCACATTTCCTGGCGTATTTTGGCTCCTTCGCCACGGTGGGCCTGCTCTGGTTTGCCCACCACTCGCTCTTCCTGCACATCCGCAAAGCCACGCAGTCCATGGGGCTGCTCAACACACTGTCGCTGGCCTTTGTGGGCGGCCTTCCGCTGGCCTACCAGCAGACCTCAGCCTTCGCCCGGCAGCCCCACGACGAGCTCGAGAGCGTGCGCGTCAGCTGCGCCATCATCTTCTTCGCCAGCATCTTCCAGTTTGCCATCTGGACCACGGCCTTGCTGCACGAGGAGGAGACGCTGCAGCCCTCGGCACGGTTCGGAGGCCGGGAGCACGCGTTCATGTTCGCCAAGCTCGCGCTGTACCCCTGTGCCAGCCTGCTGGCCTTCGCCTCCACCTGCTTCCTCAGCAGGTTCAGCACAGCCATCTTCCACCTCACACAGATCGCCGTGCCTTTCAGCTTCCTGCTGCTGCGTCTCCTCGTGCGCCTGGCCCTGGCCCTGCTGCGGGCCCTGCGGGGCCTCCCCCTGCCGGCACCAGGGGGCCAGGATGACGTGCGGTCCCCGCTCCTCCCGTCTCCCTAGTAAGTTCCACGTTCTCCCTGCCCCAGCCTGCAGCTGGCCCACTGGGGCTTTATTTTCATTGTTCTCTTCTGGCGCCCTCGGGAGGTTTTCCACTTTGCAGAGTCCGGCGGCAAGTTCACTCCATATTGTGCGCGCCTGTGCCCGTTTCGGTCCTAGGCCCACGTTCTCCGTCAAGCCGACCCACACGGACGCTGGTAGTCGTGTGGCTCCAGGGGCAGCTGGGGGACCACAGCCTCAGCCCTGGAGGGGGCGTGGGTCCCCACCTTGGCCACCCTCCTGCAGGCAGAGCTCCCTGGCAGCTGCTGGGCAACCCACCCTGGTCACTAGGCACAGAGAACACAAGAGCAGGTCAGCAACGCCCAGACTGTATTTATCCTGGGTATAAATTATGATTACATTCAGGTAGTGACAGGTACACACAGGCCCTTGGTGCCAGGCCCACACTGCCCCATTTGGGCACACAGACGCACTTAAATACAGAAGGACAGACTCACCCTGACCACCACATACAACCACAGACCAAAACCAACACCAAGGCCTGCAAAGCAAAATAATTACACCAACAGGGACACAACACACGGCTGTGTGCTGGAGGCACATGACACGAATGTTCTGCTACAAACGGCCACTACAGTGCATTTGTGCAGTTTTGGCAGAAGCTTGGGGGACGTGGCTGGCAGGGCCGAGCCAGGACAAGAGGGACAGGGGGTTCATGGGCCTTCCTGGAGGACTCAGGAGACACTCCTCCTGGGGCCAGAGGCTGGACTCCACGGGCCGTCTGAACTCTGCTTGGTGGAAGAACGCCGCAGCGGTCTGCCCCGCAGGCCTGCCCCACGCCCCTCCTGCCACGTCTCTGCTGCCACGAGCAGCAGCAAGGGGACCCACGAGCCCGGTCAGCTGAACAGATACTGGGACTGATTGTTGACAAACGGGTGATTAAAGCTGGCTCTTCCCACTTCATGCTTTGTAAACTTCCTCTGGGTCTCCCGGCCCAGGCCTGCCTGGATGTGTTTCCGGTCCCTTGCAGGCACGTTCTGCCCCACCCCAGTGAGGGCCCAGCTCCCCTGCTCTGCTGCTTCCTGGGCACCACACCACCATCTTCAGGCTGTTGGCCAAGCCCATCTGGTCTCAGGGCCAGCCCAAGCAGCTGGAGGTGCAGCCCAAGCAGCTCATACAGTGATGGGGCCAGGAGACAAGGCACCTTCCCCAAGACATAGCAGGGGCCCCTGCCCAGCCCTCGGTGGCCAGGGCATCCCAGGTCTGTACCAGGTGCACCCAGGGCCCACAGAGCTGGCTGTCCTATAGGAGCATCCAGGGAGATGGCTTGAGATTCAGTGCTGCCCACCTCAACAGGCTCGGGGCGGGCGCCCCCGCCGCCGCGGGGGCGGCAGTGAATGCAAAAGGAGAAGTGCCTGTGCTACCCAGGATGGTGATGGTGGCCTAGACCCCAAGAGGCGAGAGCGTTGGCCAGCCAAAGCCCCGCACCCACCCTATCACTGGACCAGAGGCCAGGGGAGGAAATACCTGCCGCCCACCCAGCAGCTTCCACGTGTCACAGGGATGAGGGGGAGACACCCCACAGTCAGAGCTATGGGCAAGTCCATCCGTGGCTGGCTGGCTGGCTGCTGCTGGATACACAGACCGTTCCAGGGCTCTCTGCTACTTGGGGTCCCCTTCGGGGACAGGCACCCCATCTGCTCGGGCATCCTTGGGGGTCCCAGCCTTCCTGGGTTTCTGCTTGGTCTTCCTGAGCATGTGGACCTGTCCCAGAACCAGTCAGGACAAAGGGCTGGGTGATACTGCAGGAGCTATCTCAGCCCCCTTCCCGGTAGCTTCGGTCTGTTGAGCCCAGGGGGCCTCAGCGTGCAGGCCTCCCGGTGTTCCGGGACAACTGGCTGCTGCAGCAGGCACTCGGTTGGCCACGGCCTCCCAGCACCACACCCGCCGCCCCGCCTGCTCAGGCCCCGCCCAGCCCACCCCGGTCCCTACCTTCGGCCCCGCAGCTGAGATGATCATGTGCCCGGGAGCCTGGATCCAGGGCTCGCCGTCTACCTGCACGGGCGTGGCCTTCAGGAGAGTCACGCGGAAGTAGGAGCCCTGGGCGATGCGGATGCCGGAGCGCAGCCCGCCCTGGACCTGGCCCTGGGAGAGGAGAGGGCCGGCTGGGCTCAGCGGCCCGAGGGGCCACACCGGGGCCCACCCGGCCTGCCCGCACTCACCATGTGCATGACGCCCGTCACCCCCACCACCTCCAGCAGCCCGTCATCCATGCGCGGCTTCTCAAACCTCGAGTCGCTGTCCGAGCCCCACAGATCGGCCCCCGAGCCCCAGCTGCACCGAGGGAAGGGCGCACAGGTAAGAGGGGCGGGGCCGCATGAGGGCCTGGAGCCCCACCTGCGGCCAGAGCCCCAGCCACTGGCACCTGGGGATGTTGATGAAGATGAGACCCTCGATGCTGGGCAGCTCCACCTCCCGCTGCTCCACCTGGAGCCGAATCTCCCTGTGCAAGCCGCGTGAGTGGCTGATCTTCTGCAGCCCGACCCGCACGTACACGCCCTTGTTGTGGAGCCTGCGGGGGCGCGCACCTGTCAAGGCAGCGCCCTCGCCCTGCCCAAAACGGCCCCCAGGTTCCAGCCCCTACCCGCCAGTTCCCGCTGGCCAACCCCAGGAAGGGTGCCGTGGCCAGGGGGCGGCCCAGAGCAGTCCCAGCCCCCCTCCTTGCCCCTCCAGCACCTGCTGGTGAACTTGCCAGGCTCCTCCTCCCGTGCGTGGTGGAAGTCCAGGCTTAGCTCTGCGTCGATGCCAATGCCGCAGTAGTTACTCATCTGCACAATCTGGGGACAAGACAGTCTCGCGTGGCCCTGGTCAGCCCCCACTGGCTGCTCTCCACCTTCCCCCAGCTGGGTCCGGCCACCTCGTCTCCAACCCAACTCTGTCCCTGTTGTTAGGGCTGCTTCTGTCCAGTGACTGCCCTGCCCGGTGACCACCAGCACCTAGGAGGAGGTAGGCATGGCACGTGGTGCCCACGAGGATCACAGCTGGCCTGGGATGTCCCCAACAAGTCACTGCTCTGACAGGGCCTCAGCTTTCCCAGTAGCCGGGATGGCACTCGCACCTGCCCCAGGTGGTGGCAGGGACGGGCATGAACCCCCCAGCCTGCAGGGGGCCCAACGGATGCCACGCTCTCGCCAGGGCACACGGATACCTTGGGAGGCTCCACATCTGCCATGCTGTTCTCTGCACCTCCAGCCTCCTGAGCATCCAGCAGGATGGTCCAGCGGTCCATAAGCACGGCGTCAGCTTCGTCCACCGACACCAACACGGAGAACGGGTCCTCCCCGCTGTAGCCCGCTCCCCAGCGGAGGACCCGGCCAAGGTCATTCCCTGGGACACAGGCAAGAGAAGACTGACCCTCCACGCCCACCTACCCACCACCACCCTCAGGCCTTGACTGAAGCATGGGATGTGCTGGCCGAGCCCACCTGTGCCCAGGGGCAGGATGGCCACAGAAGGCTCTGGGCAGGCCAGATGGCGCCGCGTCTCCTCCAGGGCAGCGAGCACCCAACCCACAGTGCCATCCCCACCGCATACCAGCACCCGGAAGCAGGGCACCTGGGAGAACACGTGGAACCTGGCAACAGGGAAACAAGAGGTGCTCTTGCAGCCATTCCTATGCAGGTGCACAGCTGGTGGGAGCAGGAAGTGGAGACCCTGGGGCAGAAGGGGGCTGCAGTTCATCCCCCACACACGATGGCCTGGAGGGTTCTGACACGGAACCCCAACCTGTTCCCTTTGGCCTCTCAACGGGTGTGTGCAGGCACCCCTCCCGGAGCTTGCCAGACTGAGCAGCGCAGCGGGGGACCACTAGACTCACCCAGGAAGAGGCCCCCCATTGGTCAGCTCAAAGACCTGGTGAGGGTTCAGCAGCTTCCGGAAACTGCAGAGCAGGTCGCGGCCCTTGAGGCCTCCACTCTTGGGGTTCACAAACACGAGGAGGGGGCAGCAGTCTGGGGGCAGGTTCGTGTGCTGACAGATGGGGCGCTGGGTTAGGGCAGGTTCCCAAGGCCACCCCACGAAGGCAGTGCCTGGTGTCCCCCATGGCACTGTCCGGGCAGTGACAGTCCTCCAATCTGGGGCCAGCCCCCTCCCAAGGAAGGCGCACAGAGGTCCAGGGGGCCACACGGCCACTCCCACCTTGCCGCTGACTGCTCAGGGCACCCCCTGCGGCAGAGGCACCCATAGTCGCTGGCCAGCAGAACAGAGATGAGGCCCGCCAGCCTGCAGCTCTGAGCACAAAGGCGGCGCCACACCAACTGTGACACTTGTCCCCAGACCATGCCCACTGCCTGATCCACGTAGCCCAGAGGCCCAGGCTGGACCCCCACGTGGGACTCTATCTGCCCCTCCTGGAGCCATGAGGCGCACACCCCAGGAGGAATGCAGCTCCCAGGGCCCCCACCGACCCACACGGCAGCCAAGAGCAGCAGCCGGGTTCACAGAGTGGCCCCGTGTCTCCCAGTGTGGGGAGTCCACCTCCCAACAAACCACCCTCAAAATACAGTGTCTGGAGACAGTGGTGGGGGGCTGAGGTCCCCATGATGGGGAGGATAGGGGAGCTGTGGTCCCCACAATGGGGAATATGGGGGGCTAGGGTCCCCACAACGGGGAGGATGAAGGGCTAGGTCCCCACGATGGGGAGGATGAGGGGGCTAGGGTCCCGACAGTGGCGAGGATGGTGAGGGCACTGGGGTCCCTGCAGTGGGTCTGGGGTCCCCACAGTGGGAGGTCCTGGGTAACAGGCACAGGATTGGCCATGGCTGAAGGCCAGGACATACTTGGAGTGACCCACAGGGCAGAGCTACTCGGTCACCCCTCACCCGCTCACTCCAAAGCAGGCAGCTGCCAGGAGGCAGAAGGTGTGTCGGCACTTCCCGCCTGGCTGACAGCTGTCAGAGACCCTGACCTGCACACACTGCACCCTCGTCAGGACGGTGGGACAGCACCGGGTCCCGACCCAGCTCAGGGTAGGAGAGGGCAGCCAGGACCAGTCACCCACCCGGTCACAGACACTGAAGTCACTCTGCCCTAATTCTGCTTCACCGGGTCAGGGGTCAGGAGTTAGGGCTCAGGGAGAGAGCAGCCACAAACCTCTGGTGGGATCCTGGGGACCAGCAGAGCTGTGGACCAGAGGGTACTGAAAAGGCACAGAGCGTAGGGCGGGACCTGGGGCTCCGGCCCCTCACCCTGCCCTGTCCTGCGTGATGCCCACCCTGGCCCTGCACTCACCCCCAGCTCGCTCTTCTGAACACAGCCTCCAAAGTCAGGGAGCCCCACCTACTGGCCGGAGGTGGCCCAGGGTGATGGCAGGGGTCCCCAGGCCTCCCAAGCAGGGGGTATGGGGCCAGGGCCCAGTGACCCCACAGAAGGCAAGGGCCTGGCAGGGTGTCTGCACACACACAGCCTTTGGGAGGCAGCCGCCACGGGGCAGGCGCTGCGTCCTGTGGTCCTCACGCAGGCCTCTCACCCTTGGACCTCAGGCTCCTCCCTTGGTGTGAATTTGGCCACCACCCTGCACGATGGACAAACCGGTGGTGGGAGCCACGCCTCCCCAGGTGTCCCCCCAGAGCACCCACTCACCAACACATCTGGAAGCACCAGGGCAGTGAGCGGCCGGCCATGCACAGCCGTGTCCCTGACCAACATGTACAGTCGCTCCGCCTCTGCAAAGCAGGTCACGTCCAGCACCACTGCACCTGTAGCAGGTGCACTGTAAGCTCAGGCCAGAGCCTCACCTTATCCCGCAGCCAGTAGGGACCCTGGCTGTGCCATCTGATGGCATCCACATGACCAGGACCACCTTTCTGTGGAGCCTTTAAAGACGGCGAGGCTCAGAGACAGGACGTAGTAGGTGGGTGCAGGTAAGGCCACCAGGAGGTGGGATGGAGTGGCTGGGGACACTCTGATCCCTGGCCCACTGAGCCTGCTGGGACCTGTGGTTTGGGGCGGGGGGGGGGGGCACCCACAAGAATGGAGAACAATGATACTACTGAGGACACACAGAAGGGACATGGGGCTCTTGGTAACGAATCCTCCCACTTTTGGGTAGATTCGAAGTTTCCATAAAAGAAGGTGCAAACCGAAGGGCAGAACAGGTTTTGGAGAATACGTTCTCCGCACCTCAGTCACATTTTAGCTAAAGTGTTACAGCCCTGAGGCAGAGAAAAAAACAAACACATGTTTCCCTTGCCCGTGGTTCCCCAAGAAAAAGGTCAGGTTCTAAACGAAAACGAGGACAGGCCTTTCCATCTAACTCTAGGGAATGACCTTTGGCCAAGTCTGGGCGCGGCTCACGGAGGCGGCTCACCTTGGGAGGAGTAGACGTGGCTCACAGACACCAGTCCAGCTGCAAAGACAGGCTGTCATCAGGGGAGCGCCCTGCCCCCCGGGGTGCATCCGCGCGCGCCCCCCCCCCCCCCCCGCACGTCCACCTCAGCACGGCCACCCCAGGCAGCCCCACCCTGCCCCTCAGGCCAATGCTGCTGCCACTTCGCTCGCAGGCAGGTTCCCAGTGAGTCCCTCCCCAAGTCAGAGCCAAGGGCAGAAAAGGCAGAGGCTGGAGCTCAGGCGTCTCAGAAACCCTTGGCAGAGGTAAGCAGTCTGGGCCCTCGAGGTGAGACCAGAGGCCCACCGAATGGGAGTCAGCTCGGCGAACGCTCAGACAGCAAGTGGCGGGGGGGGGGGGGGCATAGCAGCCCCCACGGCCTGCTCTCTGAACCCCTGGTTGCCAGCAGCCAGTAGCCCCAGGTCAGGCCAGGCAGTCACACCTTTGGTGGCCACAGCCTCGTCCAGTAGGCTGCCATAGTCCTGGGCAGACAGGCCAGGAGGCAGGCCACCAACAAACAGGCGGACGTGCGGGGCCACAGCTCTGCTCTCAGCCACGTAGAACCGCATCTGGTTCATCTGCCGTAGGGACGTCTGCAGGAAGAGGGCGGGACGCTGAGCCGGAGCACAAGGGGACAGCACCAGCGCCCAGCCCCTCCACCCCCCTCATCCAGGAAAGGGGCCCTTAAAAGATCCCGCAGGATAAACAGAAAAGGAAAGGAAGAACACACAGGCTTCCTTCCTTGGGACAAGCCACTCAACCCCCCGGGGGGGGGGGGGGGGGAGAGGGGGCAGGGTCTGTGGCTCTAACCCCACCTTCCAGAACAGGTGACATTAGGATGCGGACGGACCCACCAGGCCCAGGGGGGTGGCACTGCCAGCCAGGAGGGACATGGTGTCCTGGGGGCAGACCCTCACTATGAGGTAGAGGCCACGGCAAAGCCTGGCAGCTCCCTGGGGACCAGCGTTCACCCCCAATGACCTGCCGGATGTCACGAAGCCGGTGGAGCAAGGGCTCTTCATCCGCCAGCACCGTCCGCTGGACTGCAAGGGTGAGAGGCGAGGCCTGTGAGCACCAGGCACCAGGCCCACCTCTGCGAACAGGCCTTGGGGCGCCGAACGGCCGGTCGGTCGGTGGAGACAGCGACGGCAGGCTGCTCACTCACCTTGCCTGCTACCCATGAGCACCTCCACCAGCTGGAAGCTCTCAGGACCCTCGGCCTGTTGGGGGGAGGGGGGGCAGAGTTTGGGGGCCTCAGGCCTGGACCGCCCACTCCCCCAGGACACTCACACGGGGCAGCCGGCCCAGCAGGCTGGCCGGGAGCACCGGCGCGCACGCACCTGGCGCCCGAGCAGCGGCAGGACCTCCAGCACCACAGTCCGGGCGGTGCTCTGTGCGGTCACGCGGATGGACACGTAGGCCACACCCACCCTGCAGGGAACAAGCTCAGGAGCCTGGGTCCCACGGCCCCCACCCCTCCCAGCTCCCGCTGGCGGACCCTGGGCCTCGGGCCTGGGTCTCACTTGAGCCAGGCAGGGTAGATCTTCAGGACCTCCTGGGTGCGGGGCAGAGCACGGATGATGCAGGCCTCGGGCACGGCCTCTCGGGCCCCCGGGCCCCAGCCGCCCTCCTCCTCTGCAACCCCACCGCTCCAGGGTCTTCCCCGCGCCCCGGTGTCAGCGGCGTGCACAGGCTGGGGGAGCGCCTGCAGCTCAAAGTCCCGAGGGTCCTCGGCGACGTAGTAAGCCCGCAGCGCTGCCTCCTGCGGGGAGGGGCGGGGGCAGATGTGGACACGAGCCAGGGCCATGGTGTGTGCCCAGAAGCACTCCCGGGAAGGGGCCCTGCTGCGGCCGCTGGGGGGGGGGGGGGGGAGGCTCTTACCAGCACCTCCTCGCTCCTGGCCAGGCGGGGGACAGTGATTACTCGAAAGTGGTTTCGCTGCAGGGCATCGTTCCCATCAAAGACCTTCAGGGTCTGCTTGCCTGAGCCAGAGAGAAGTGCTTATGAGTCCCCGGAGTGCAGGACGGGCTGGCAATGGGGCAGGACGGGGCTGGGCACAGGACAGGTGATGGCATGAGGTCGGGCGGGGGGGGGGGGCAGGCAGCAGCTAAGAGGCACTTACTGGACTCCGGTGGCAGCACCTCTCTGCCCAGGCTGGCGGGGGAGCTTCCGTCCGCGCCATCGTCCCCCTCACCTGGCTCGGGGGCCGGGCTCTCAGAGATGCGGAAGCAGTGCATCTTACTGAAGTTGCGGGACAGCAGGCGCACGCACGCGGGGGGGCAGCACCATGGTGTGCAAGCGCCCAAACGTGCACTCGGGGGCGAGCGCGGTGGAGCAGACGGAGTGGGCCTGGGGGGGCGGGGCGCGGACGGCCCTCAGCCATTCTGCGGGGGCCCGCGCTGGACACTCGGGCGGGCAGCGCCACCCTCGGACCAGACGGGTCCCCCCCGCCCCCAACCGAGTGCGAGGCAGAGGGCGAGGATGGAAAGGAGACACCCCCACATCCCCCAGAACCCGGCCCCACAGGCCCCGCCCACCGCACCCCTCAGGACCCCCGCCGCACCCCACCTGCACACCGCACCACTCGCAGCGCACGCCCGCCAGCACGTCGGAGGAGCCGCACGTCTTCCTGCACACCTCGCAGCGCGCACCCGAGGGCAGGTTCCCCTCCCGCCAGTGGTGGTGGTGCGTGTCCTGCAGAGGGGACCGTCAGTGGCTCGGCCGGCCCCCAGCTCGCGCCCCTCGCCTGCCCCCAGGTTGGGGAGATCCGGCCCTGCACACTCACGTGGTCCCGGTGCCCGTCCCGGTGGCACTGGCGGCAGTCGCTGCAGGCGAAGGGCACACAGTCGGGGTGAACGTGCAGCTCACACACTGGGGGGTGGGCAGGGTTAAGGGCCTCTCGCCGCTCCCCACGGGCCCTGCCCCCTTCTGGCGGGCATCTCTGACAAGGCTGGATCCAGACCACATGCTCTGGACCTGCTTCCTTTAAGCTTCCTCACTGCTGGACAGGGGCCGTTCCCACCCCCCCACCCCACCCCACCCCACCCCACCCCACCCCACCCCCGCCACAGACGGCTGGAACCAGCATCTCCTGGTATCTCCCTGCCTGGCCCCCTGCACCTGCCTTCCTGTGCAGGCAGCTCTAGAATCCATGAACACCGCCCCCTCCCCCCCACCATCAGTGCCCAGGACCCCGCCCCACCTCCTGCCCACCACCTCCACCAGCCACCTGGCCCGGGGGAGATCAGGAGCCTGGTGACCGGCTCAGTCGAGAGGGCAGCCAGGCAGGCTCCGCCGTACCTTCGCAGCGGAGGGCGGGTGCCTCCAGGCCCTTACGGCACACGGCGCAGAACTTGCGCTTGTAGAGCCCCCGCAGGCCGAAGCAGTGGGCCACAGGGACCTAGAGGGAGCAGAGCTCCACCTCAGCCTGGGGCCTGCCCGCCAGCACCCTCACCTCCAATCCAGGCCCCCAGGCCTAGACCTCTGCATCCCAGAGAGCCCCCATGGCCACCCACACCACCTGCCTGACCCCTGCAGTCCCCCCAGATCCGCCCCAGCCCCTCTGTGCCCCCCAGGGGTCCTGTTGGAACCCATTGCCCGGCATGCCCACCTCTCCGCTCCCCCCATGGTCCTTGCAGGACCAAGCGTGGGCCGCTCCCAGCGGCCCCGAGGTCAGGCAGCCCCGTCTGCAGAGAGCAGCCCTGCTGGTCCGGCCCAGGCCTGATTCAGCTGTACTGCGCAGGAAGCCTGGGCCCTGGCTGCTTCCTCCAGGCCTGTTCCCCCGCCCCCATGATATATTTGGGGCAACTGGGATGAAGTGCATGCAGACAGAGGCCCACCAACAGGCAGGAGGAGCAGGGCCGGGTGCCAGGGACCTCAGGTGGGGGGCAGGGCGGAGGGTCACAGCCGGCGGGAAGTGAGGCCCGGCTGGTGCCCCGGGAGGGACTCGCAACAGGGATGCGGTCAGCATCCTCGGGGCCCAAACCAGCGCAAAGGAACAGTCCCACCCCATCCAACCAGCCAGCCTGCCTCCCGGCCCAGGACTCGCCACCCGCGGCCTCCCCAGGCCGCCACCCCCGCTCCCCACAAGTCTGCTAGCCCACACTCGTACGCACTCGGACCAGGCTGGGCGCCACGCTCGAACAGGGCGTCTTCACGTGCTTCAGGCACTTCTCGTGGGACATAAAGTTGCAGACTGTGGGATGAGAGCTGCGTGAGTCGGCCCCCGACCCACCGGGAATCGAGAGACCCCAGGGCCTGGCATGCAAAAGGGAGGCCTTGGCAAGCAGAACCACCGAGGGCCAGGGCAGCGCACCGACCTCAACGGGCCCACTCTGCCGGAGCTGAAGGGGGGGTCGGTACGGGCTGAGTCACCGCAGCCCACGCCCCAGCTCTGGCCCAGCCCTGAACGATGGCGCAAGCAGGTCCCACCATCTCCACTGTCTCGGGGGCATGACAACAGCCTCACCCCCAGAAGCGCCATGGACACCCTGACCCTCTGCCCCACCCCACCTCTCATCCCCAGAGAGCCCAGAGCCGGGATGACGGCGTGTCTTAGAATCCTGAGAGTGGCCCCTGCCCCTTGCACCAGGCCAGCTCTCCTTCCAATGTGTGGATCCTGAGGGGCAGGCAGGAGAGCGGGCGTCTCTGCACATCCCCCCAGACCAGCTTCACCAAGGACATCCTTCCCCCACCCCCAACTCTAAATATCCCTAACTTCCCCCTCCCACCCATCATGTGTCTGCTGAGACCAGAGCTAGCCCTGTGACGGGCCAGGAGCCCAAGGCAGGCGGGTGACCAGCCGAGCCACAGCTGCCCTTGCCCCTGCCCAGAGGCTCCAAAGGCAGTGAGTGCTCAGACCTGTGCTGTGCCCCCGAGGGCCACCCATCGTGGGGAGGCCGCGGAGGCCACTAAGACAGGAGGCCCAGAGAGCCCAGCCAGATTAAGGCCCGGAGATGGACAGGGTGAGGGGGCAGTGCAAGAGAAAGGGGCCTCTGGCACGCATGCAGCGGTGAGGGGGTGGGGCGGGGCTGGGCCCCCTGGGCTAGGACAGGATGGACAAGGTTGCTGGGGGCTGGGAAGTGAGCAGGTGGCAGAGGGCCTCCCCAACACCACCTTTAGCGAAAAGTGTGACCACAGGGGCCATGAGACAACCCGTCCCACCCAATCCCCAGAAGGACGCAGACAAGGCCCCCCACGGGCCAGCAAGGGCAGCCCTCAGTCCTGGCTTCGGAAAAGCCACAGCAGGCTGGGGTCAGAGAGGAGTGGGGAGGCAGAGGCGGGGTGAGCACTCCAGCTGGCTTCCCCTCCGGGGCGCGCAGACCAGCTCTGTCCTGGGCTGGGCAAGTGGCACCCAGCCCCCTCCTCTGGCCGGCAGAGATAGCACCTGATCACCCCACATCCCACATCCTGGGTGCTCCCTGGCAGGGGAGGAGGCTCTTCCTCCCACACCCTCATCTGGTCCCTCTGCTTACCCAAATTACCAGCCCGTTCTCCACAGAGGCGGGGAGAACGTCCACGCGGCTGCCCAGTGAAGGCTTCACATCGTCCCCAAGCCCCGCTTCTTTCCCCGAGCTGCTTCACCCCTTATTCCCAGGGCCCCACTTATGAGAGGCCACAGCCATGAGGGGGACCCTGGGTCTAGCCTCAGACCTGGAGCTGACTCAGCTGCACATGCAGGCCTCCCGCCTCAGCGAGTCTCTGGCATGGGAGAAGGTAGGGCGCTAAATGTCTCTGACATGAGAGAAACCAGCGGTGACTCCCCCCATGCCAGCTGGCCAGGCCACCTGGTGCAGCACTGGGGGATCAGGACAAACATGCCATTTTCTTTGGCAGAAGGCCCAGCCGCCTCCACCTGTAAACCTTAAGTGGTCCCTCTGTCCCCAGAGCCAGAAGCCCGTCTTCCTGAGTGGAGCAAAGGCTCTCCACCTGCCACTCTCCACACCCCTGGGCAGCTGTGGTCCTCAGGGCCCGCCCACCTGCCCTGCTGCGGGGAGCAGGACCCCGAGAGAACAGACCCTGGAAGCTTGCACCCTTGCTGCCCGAGAGTCAGAGGAGGGAGGGCCGCCTCGCCCAGCCAGCCAGCTTGGCAGCTAGGTGGGAGTCCTGTCGGGGCATGCTGCACTTGGCCCCTGTGGGCAGCAGTGTGTATGCAGGGCAAGAAAGGCCCGGCACCGAGGCACAGGAGCCAGTGGCCCAGGTCAGCCCTGCCTGTCCACACTGCTGCCCCAACTGATGGCAGTGAGGAGCCCAGAGCAGCCCCACCTGCTCAGGGTGAACTGGCCTCATCCCCCAGTCACTGCACCTGCCCCACGGAGCCCACAGTGCTCTTCTCCCATTGAATCCCAACCCAAGTGAGAAAGCCCAGGGAGCACAATTTTCCTGAGACCCACAGCCCTGGGGAAGGGGCCGCGACCACCTGACACTCCCGAGCCCCTGGAACTGCCAGTCCTTATCACCTCCATGGAGAGGTTCTGGGGCCAGCACGATCCTGCCCCGTAGGGTAGGCGGCTCTGTCCAGAAGAGGCTATCGCTGGGAATACACAGGTCAGAGGTGAGGAGCCCATTCTGGGCCCGGGGGGGGGGGGGGGGGGGCGGGGGGGGGGGGGGGGGGGGG
>NW_024412376.1:168658931-168682270 GCF_014898765.1 Herpailurus yagouaroundi | reverse complement strand
GGCGCACTCACCGGCCCCGGGGGCGGCCTGCCTCCGGCGCACGCGCTCAGGCCCTGCCGCGGGGGCCCCCCCGGAGCCGCCGCCCGCCGCCGCGTGCGTGAATGAGGCCTTTGTGCCGCCGCCGCAGCCCCGGCCCCCGTGCCCACGTTCGGACCCTTGCGGGGGGCCGCGGAGTGAAGGCCGGGCCCTCCGAGAGCCGCGCCTCGCTGCAGGGGGAGTGCTGGGGTGGGCTGCACGCTTCACCTCGCTGCTCAGCCCCCTCCCTAAATTAGGTTTCTCAAACCTCTCTCTGAACGGGGCCGGGCAGAGGGAGACCAAGGTGCGGACGGCGGGGCCTAAGGACCATTCCCCGGGGTTCGTTGGCCAGGGGTCGCCTCTGAGGTCGGGTCTTCTGGCCCCTGGGGCAGGTGTATTAGCCCCCAGATTATCCTTGGCTGCCGAGGCTGGCTGGAGAAGGGGGCACTCATATCTACTCAGGGTGACAGGCCACGGATGCCTCTGCCGCTGGGGCTCCCCCCGGGGTACCACCCCACCCCAAGTGCAGGAGCATTGATCTGAGCCCCGCGGTGCCCCCTACCCAGTGTAAGCTCAGCAGGCGGGGATTACCGCTGCTAGGGTGTGCAGAGAAAGCCCCGAGCCCCTGCATATGCCTTCACTTTCCACCGGGTCACCCCACCCCCCGTGGCCCACGCCCCCTCCCCCACAGTAGTGGGACTTTGGAACGGTCTGCTGTGTGCATTTAATTTTTGCCCAACTGCTTGTTAGTTTTCTTTGCTACCGGCTGTGACCTTTGGATGCGGGAGAAACGGGTGAGGGAGGTGATCCCCGCCGCCCAAAAGCTCGTCCTGCTGAGCCCCTGGTGGGAAGACGCACCCCTACACAGAGGGGCCAGCCGGCAAGGGGAGGCAGGGTGCGGGGCCCAGGACGGGCAGGGAGCACTTGCGCGTGGTTGGCTGGACTTGGTCCCTCAGGTGGGCTTCGGAAGCCAGACCCGGGCTCGGCCTTGACCTCGTACGAAGTGAGGGGTGGGGGAGGGAAGGACGTGGGGGGAGGGGCGTTGACTCATCCATGTCCTCGCTGTGTCCGGGAAGACGACGCTGGGCCGGCCAGGCTGGGGCGTGGGATGGGAGGTTGACAGATGAAAAGCTGTCCAGGGCCGGATCGCGTCGTGACCCCCCCCACCTGGCCGGACTGCCGACCGCGCAGGACAAGCCCGGCCGCCACAAGAGGGCGCAGTGCAGGCCCTCCTGACATTTGGCACCTCTCTCCCGCAGATGGAGCCACAGAGCAGGTGTGTTCTCACACCTGAGCCCCTGCCACCCACCTGCCTGTGCTCCTCACTAGGCAACACCCCTCCCCCGCCCAGGCTCAGCGCTTGCTCCTGCGCTGCCCCACCCCCACTGCGCCTGACCGAAAGGCCGCCGGCTTCCAATGCCAGCTCCACCCCTGGATGTCCGCCTCCGTGTGGGCTCACCCCTGCCGGCCTCTGCCACCTGCACCCCTGCCCACCTAGCTGCTCAAGCGAAGTCCGAAGCGTTGTGTAAGATGTCCCCTGTTCATCAGCAGACGTCCCTCCGCCCCGGAAATCTGCTGTAGGTCCTTCCCGCTGCCTTTGTGGCCACCACCCAGTCCTGGCACTACACCTCTGCCTGGGGCCCTTTCAAAACCAAGGTAGAACTACGGGGACAGTAAAAGGGTCATCGATTGTCAGGGGGAGGCGGGGAGGCTGGAGCCTGGGGCATTTTTAGGGCAGCGAAGCAGCTCCATGTGGCGCCAGGGTGGTGGGCGCCTGCCATCATGCGCTCGTCCAGACCCACGGGACATGCACCACCAAGGGTGACCCTGCCCTGGACTCGGGGCGATGACGACGCATCAGCTCCAGCAGGTGCACCACCTGGTGGGGGTGTGGATCGCGGGGGAGGCTGTGGGGGGGGGCAGGGGGCGTGGGGCATCCCCGTGCCTCCCTCAGGTTTGCTGTGAGCCTAGGTCTCTTAAGGGGCTCCTGGGTGGCTCAGTAGGTTAAGCATCCGACTTCGCTCAGGTCATGATCTCGTGGTTCCTGAATTCGAGCCCCGCGTCGCACTCTGTGCTGACAGTTCAGAGCCTGGGGCCTGCTTTGGATTCTGTGTCTGCCCCTCCCCTGCTCAAACTCTGTCTCTCTCAAAACTGAATAAACATTAAAAAAAATTTTATTAAAAACTGCTCTTAAAAAAAAAAGTCTTAAAGTCGTGGCAGTGCTCCACTTGGACCTCTGAAAGGGGCCCCATTTCCTTGTGAGTCAGTCCCGTCCTCACCATGGGCACAAGGCCTCCAGTGACCTGTCACAGCCCGCACCCTGTTCTGCCCCAGGCACACTTGATGCTTTCTGCTGCTCGACAACCACAACTTTATTCCTACCCCAAGACCTTTGCACATGCTGCCTATCTGTTCCCCGAGGCATTCTTGCTGGCCTGCCTCATTACTTGGTTGTTACTTCAGAGAGGCCCTCCCTGCCTGACCCTTGGCTCCCTGTCACTTCTCCCTCGTGGTACATCTGATGTGTCCTTAAAGATTCAAATAGTTGCCTGATGATTTCTGTCCCCTGTCAGAATGTGAACCCGGAGGAAATTGGGCCCCGGTCTGGGGTGGGTGTGGGGGGGGGGGGGGGGGGGGGTGGGGGAGGCCGCCCTTCCCCCTTTTCTGACTGCCCATGTTGCCTCTCGGAGTGTGGGAGAGGGGAGAGGAGTACTGTCGAGACAACTCTGGAGCCCTGACCTCCAGGTGATGCAAGACACAGGCATGGCACCCACCAGGTCCTACCAGGCTCTTCTCCCATGGCTCCCCAGTCCACGGCCAGCTGTCTTCAGTGTGCCTTGTCCTCCCCTACTCCGTCCCGTTGTATCTTTTCCAAAAGACCTGCCTGCCTCGTGCCATGCCTGAGCCCAAAGGCTTGGGCATGGGGTTCAGGCACAGGCACACCAGTTCATACTAGGCTGTGAATGACTGGTAGGCTTCTGCCTTTGGCGTTTTCCAAAGACAGGGACCCTTGAGGAGTCTGGATCTGAGCCCTGTGTGGCACCCTGCGGGCTCCCTGCCTGCATGCACGTGGCCTCAGTTCCAGCCTGGGGCCCACTTCTCTCTGCGCTGACATCGAGTGTCCTTGTATAGGGGGTCAGTGGAGCAAGGCCTGAGCTACAACTTCACCCATCTGGATGGGTTCCTGGATCTTCTCCGAGAGAACCAGCTCCTCCCAGGTGAGCAGCCAGCCCCACCCCTCTGTCTGCCAGTCCTGCCCCCTCCCCACCACCCGGCTCCTCTGCGTCCACACTGGTGAGGCACCAGGGAGGCTGGCCTCTGTGCCGGCACGGTGGAGCCCGGGCTGGGTGGAGCACGGGTGCCGTGTGGCAGGCGGGCGGCAGGACAGCCACCTTCTTGTGTCGCAGGCTTTGAGCTGATGGGCAGCCCCTCCAAACGCTTCACCGACTTTGAGGACAAGCAGCAGGTGTTTGAGTGGAAGGCGCTGGTCTCCCTCCTGGCCAGGAGATACGTTGGTGGGCAGGGCACAGGCCTTCGCGGGAAAGGGGGGGTGCTCCTGGGGAGGCTCCTCCCGCAGCACCCCGGCCACCTTGTTGGCCTCTGTCACGAACCCTGGGCCAGGGCCCCCGGATGGGGACAGCAGGCCGGGCAGGGTGCAGTGGGCCCGCGTGGAATGAGATGTCGTCGGCACCTCCAAGCCTCCGACCGTGGGCCCGTCTCCCTGGGAGGCGGCATAGGCTTGGCCTTGCCCCTGGGGGGCACGCGTGCCAGTGGGGACACTCTGCAGACAGGTACGGACTCTCCCACGTTTCCAAGTGGAACTTCGAGACGTGGAACGAGCCAGACCACCACGACTTTGACAACGTGTCCATGAGCTTGCAAGGTGGGGGGCACCTCCTGGGGTCCTGTGGGCTGAGAAGGGGCGGGAGCATCACCTCAGGCGCTGGCGTGTGGATTCCGAGGTCCCTCCCCCACCCAGGCTTCCTGAACTACTACGACGCCTGCTCCGAAGGCCTGCGAGCCGTCAGCCCCGCTCTGCGCCTGGGCGGCCCTGGGGACTCCTTCCACCCCTGGCCGCGCTCCCCGCTGTGCTGGGGCCTCCTGGGCCACTGTCACAACGGCACCAACTTCTTCACGGGAGAGTTGGGCGTGCGGCTGGACTACATCTCCCTCCACAAGAAGGTACAAGCGCTGGGCCCCCCGCCCCTCCCCCGGCCGGGCACCCCCGCCAGCCGCAGCCCTACCCGCGCCTAAGCGGCAGTCACGTGAGCTGGCCCCAGAGGTCCTGAAGCCCGCCTCCCTAGGGCGCGGGCAGTTCCATCTACATCCTGGAGCAGGAGCAGGCGGCCGTGCAACAGATCCAGCGGCTCTTCCCCAAGTTCGCCGACACCCCCATTTACAACGACGAAGCTGACCCGCTAGTGGGCTGGTCCCTGCCGCAGCCTTGGAGGGCCGACGTGACCTACGCGGCCCTGGTGGTGAAGGTAGGCCCGGCCGAGGACCTCCCCCCAGGGCGGCGTTTCTTACTGGGAGGGCGGGTTCCAGGGGGGCGGCCTGGGACATCCCGACCCCCTGGACCCCCGCAGGTCATTGCGCAGCACCAGAACCTGCTGGTGGCCAACACCAGCTCCCCCGTGCGCTACGCGCTCCTGAGCAACGACAACGCCTTCCTGAGTTACCACCCGCACCCCTTCACGCAGCGCACGCTCACGGCGCGCTTCCAGGTCAACAACACCCGCCCGCCGCACGTGCAGCTGCTGCGCAAGCCGGTGCTCACCGCCATGGCGCTGCTGGCCCTGCTGGGTAACCCCCCGCCCCGCCTTCCCCGCGCCCACGGGGCTGCCGGTGCACCCGGGCCGGAGCTCGGTTAGGCAGGGGGTCGTTCCAGGCCCTAGTGGTGACCGTGCCCTACCGGGGGTGGGGGCGGCTCTTGCCCCAAGCGGTCCGGCTCCCCGCCCCAGCGCGCTGGGCCGCAGCAGCCGTGGCCGGCGGGGCGCCTCCCGGTGGGGGACCCCTAGTGGCAGTGGGGGGGGGGGGTGGGAGGGAGGCTGAGTGGCAGGAAGCGAGGCCCCGGGAGGGCAGAGGGGCTGCGACTGCCGCCTAGCGACAGCCCCGCTCCACGCCCCCTAGACGGCGAGCAGCTCTGGGCCGAGGTGTGGCAGGGCGGGACGCTGCTGGACAGCAACCACACGGTGGGCGTGCTGGCCAGCGCGCACCACCCGGCCGGCCCCGCTGACGCCTGGCGCGCCACGGTGCTGGTCTACGCGAGCGACGACACGCGCACCCACCCCAACCGCAGCATCGCCTTGACCCTGCGCCTGCACGGGGTGCCCCCGGGGCCGGGTGAGCTGGGGGCCCGGCGAAGGGGTGGCTCTGGAGGGGGCGGGCCCGGCGAGGCGTGGCCCCAGCGTCTGGCTCCGCAGGCCTCGTCTACGTCACACTCTACCTGGACAACCGGTTCTGCAGCCCTCATGGCGAGTGGCAGCGCCTCGGCCGGCCGGTCTTCCCCTCGGCAGAGGAGTTCCGGCACATGCGCGCAGCCGAGGTCCGAGAGCAGGGTGGGAACGGGGCGGGGAGGCTCCCCAGGTCCCAAGGCCCCGAGTACCAGTCCCTGCCCCTAGGACCCGGTGGCCACGGTGCCGCGCCCCTTCCCTGCCAGCGGCCGCCTGACGCTTCAGCCGGAGCTCCGACTGCCCTCACTCCTGTTGGTGCACGTGTGCGCACGCCCAGAGAAGCCGCCAGGCCAGGCAAGTGGCGGCCCCCTCCCCCCCCGCCCGGGGGCCCCCAGCCCCCCCCCCCCCCCGCCCACCCCCCAGTCACGACACCTCTCTCCCTGCAGGTGACGCAGCTCCGGGCTCTGCCCCTGACCAGTGGGCAGGTGCTCTTGGTCTGGTCAGATGAGCATGTGGTCTCCAAGTGCGTGAGGGGGTTCATTCCCGGTACCCCTAATCCCCGTTCTGTTCATCCTCCCCCTGCCCTCCAGTCTGGTCCCCGGAGGCTGCAGTGCCCACGTGGTCACTCAGCTGTGGTCCTCCAAGCCCTCTGCCCCTCACACCCTGGCCACCGCTGTTCGCACAACCACACAAATGGCCCAAGACGCCACACCTGTTGATGGGGGAGCGGGGTGCCCACAGGGGACGTTTACAGGTGGCAGTCGAGCCCCTGTCCCTTCTCTTCATCGAGCTGGCCCGTCATCGTTGCAGGAAGAGTACAGGGACCCGGGAGGAGTCAGAAAAGGGGCTGTAGGCAGTAGGGCTGTAACTCTGCGGTGTCTACACTCGCCCCACCTGGACGCCAGCCCCGGTCCTGCTGACCTTCCCAGGTGCCTGTGGACGTATGAGGTCCAGTTCTCTGCAGGTGGTGAGGGGTACGCCCCCGTCAGCAGGAAGCCGTCGACCTTTAACCTCTTTGTGTTCAGCCCAGGTATGTTCACCCATCGCCCTGGCCTCGGCACGGTGTTCCCTGGGGTGGGGTCCAGGGCTTCGTAAAGGCCAGGGTTAGGGGACTCCAGGAACCTGGGGCGGGTTCAAGGAGGCACCCACTCGAGAACACGCGTGTTTGTTTGCCTCAGACACAGCTGTCACATCTGGCTCCTACCGGGTTCGAGCGGTGGACTACTGGGCCCGACCAGGCCCCTTCTCGAACCCTGTGCAGTACGTGGAGGTCCCTGCCCCGTGAGGGCTGCCGCTGCCCAGTGACTGTGAGCTGGAGCTGACCGGTGACCCCGGGCGGCCAGGAGCTGAGGCGGGCCGGACCACCGCCGGCCATCACTTGGCTCTGTTCACCTTGTCCTGTGACTTGCTCGCCTCCTTAAAGTGCCTTTCCGCTCATCAGTCTTGGGGTTGGCCTTTGTGGATGGGCGTGCAGCCAAGTCGGGGCCTGGTTCCAGCAAAGCCTTCCCCGCCAACCCCCCCCCCCCCCTCCAGAGTGCTTTCCCCCACTGCGGGAGCCAGGATGGGGAGCACGCTGAGCACAGGGGGACCGAGGTCCGGCTGCCATTAGGACAGCTACCCTGCCTGCCTGGGGTCTCTGGCATCACTGCTGGGTGTGGTGGCCCCATTGCTGTCCCCGGCCCGTTCTGCAGAGCAGGGGCTGAGGCTGTGCTTGGAGGGGTCCTGCCTGGGTCAGGCTGGAGCCCAGGAGGGGACCCCCTTCCTGAGCCCGGACAGGCTGTCCCCTGTACCCCCAGGTGGGAGGTCGGGTGGGGCTTCCAAGCTATCTGGCCCCAACCGTGGCCAGCGGTCGAAAGGGTCTGCAGCGCCACCTGTAGGCTGCGCCTGCCGGCATGATCATCCCAGTTCTATACCTGAGCCCAGAAGGAAACAGCACGCTGAGACCAGGATGACCCGGGACCATTTGCAGGGGTGTGGCGCGGGCAGGGAAGCTGCACAGGTTGTACAGGACCCCGGGACCCCTTTCCACACCCATACCCCGCCCCAGGCAGATGGAGCGGGTGGGGGCACCCTTACCGGTCCAGAGACAGAAAGGTGTGGAGAGGCCACCTGGCGAGGAGCAGAGACCTTCAGCCCGGGGTCGCAGCCAGCCGGGGAGGGGGCCTGTGAGCAGGAGTGCGGGTGTGGTGGCTCTGATCTCCCTTCCTCTGCTGCCCTCCGGGGCTACGTTGGGCTCAGGACGGGGGGCCCAGGACGGGGGGAGGTCTGAAGGGCAGAGGAAGACCAGAGCTACTCAGCCCCTCTGGCTCTCCAAAACCTGCCGGTCCCCTGTCCACGCGCAAAACCCAAGAGCCACCAGGTGCCCCCGACTGCCCGATCGTGGGAAGTCAGCATGACTGTCCATCCCTCTGAACCCCAAAGTCCTTACCTGTTCCTCTTGCCCCACGTGGGTGCCTCAGTGCCTGGGGGGCCCGGTCCGTGTTTCTCTGTGGGGCACCGTTACCCACTGACTGCTATTGTCACCCAAAGGCGCAGTCCCCGGGTTCTAGGCATGGTCTTCCCGTCCTTTCGTGAAACCTGTCTCAGCCAGCTCAGTGGTCACGACAGAGCGTGACAAAGTCCCGCATGGCTCCAACTGCAGAAACGCGTTCTCTCCCAGCCCCAGAGGCCAGTCTGACATCAAGGTGTGGGCAGGGTTGCTTCCTTTGAGGCCTCTTTCCTGGGCTCGTGCACAGCCGCCTCCTTCCTGCACGTGTCTGTGTCCTTGTGTTCCCTGCCTGGAAGGATATAAGTCACGTGGATTGACCTCATCGCAGTCTCCTCTGTAAAGGCCCCACCTGCAGATAGAATTCTGTTCTGAGACCCTGGGGTTAGAACTTCAACATAAGAATTTGTGGGGGATAGTGGGGCCTGGGTGGCTCAGTCGGTTGAGCGTCCGACTTCGACTCAGGTCATGATCTCGCAGTTCGTGGGTTCAAGCCCCGCGTCAGGCTCTGTGCTGACAGCTGGGAGCCTGGAGCCTGCTTCGGATGCTGGGTCTCCCTCTCTGCCCCTCCTCCACCCGTGCTTGTGCGTGTTCTCTCCCTCCCTCTCAAAAATAGTAAGGGGGAAAAAAGTGGGGGGGGGGGCATACGGTTCAACTCCCAATGAGCACCTACCCCATTCTCCCCTGGTGGTTGGCACCCATCCCCCACTAGTAAAACAGCGTCTTCTCTACCTGCTGGTTCAGTGGTCTGAGGACCCGATGGAGCCCCTGGGCTCCCGGCCTACAGGAGGGGGACTGAGTCGCCTGGTGGGCCAGGCCCTTCCTCGGATGCCAGGACCTTCGAGCTGGAAGAGCTGAGATTCCCTGGGCAGTGAGGCTGCCCCCGCCCCCCCAGCCCTGGGTTCTGGCTTTTGGTGGAACGGCAGCACACGGACAGAGTTTGCACCTCAGCCCTGAGCTCCTAGCTCAAGCCGGAGGTCGGAGGAGTCCCTCCTTTGGAGGTGGCTGTGGCTCCGGGGCAGTCAGGACGGCACCGCCGTACCCTCTGCCGGTCGTGGTGTCCCCACCGTGACTGCACCTTCCGTGTTGTCAGGTTGCCGACGCATCCCCGTTCTCCGACCCGCTGACGGGTAGCTTTGGTCCTTGCGGATTTGTGGTTGGGCTTCCCGAGAGCTGGGGAGTCCTCGTGACTGGCCCACACGCAGTCTCTCTGCCTGGGCTCGGGGGGGATAGCACTGGGGTGGCAGGGAGGCCTGAGTCCCAGGTGCGGGGACACCCCCAGATCCAGGCAGGTGTGTCCGTGGGACGCAACACCCTCCCTCCGTGCTTCTCCCCGAACCTCGTCCTCAAGTTTCCCGTCTTGGGCTTCAGGAGTCTGGCCAGCTGCCCGCCCCCCTGGACGATACCTTGTGCGAAGCCGGGCCGGGCCCGGTGCGTGGGCTGGGTTCGGCCCGCTGAGGCACCGTACGTGCGTGCCTTTGCCCACAACCGTGTCTGCACGTTCTCGTATCCCAACAGCCAGCAGGAACCTCCCCCCAACCCCCCTCCCCGGTAAAGCCCCGGGTGGGCGGAGAGCAAGGGGGGCCGGCACTTCCTGTCTGTTCCACTGACTTCCAGCTGTTCCTGGGCCAGTCCCTACTAGCTTCCCTTCGGGAGGGAACACTGCATGCACTTGGTCCTCAGGGGGCACTTGGGTCACATGGCCCCTGGGGAGATGGGGCCAGACTTCGGCCCCAGCTCAGGGCCGCTTTTCAAGTGGATAATTAATTTTTTTCAATGTTTATTTTTGAGAGACAGAGTGAGTTGGGGAGGGGCCGAGAGAGAGGGAGACACAGACTCCGAGGCAGGCTCCAGGCCCCGAGCGGTCAGCACAGAGCCCGACGTGGGGCTGGAACTCACAAACCGCGAGATCATGGCCTGAGCCGAAGGCGGACGCTCCACCCGCTGAGCCCCCCCAGGCGCCCCCTCGAGTGCATAACTGATTTTGATCAGGAGGAAGTGGCCTTGCCCTAGGGCGCCAGGAGTCTGGGCTGGAGGGCTTTCTCCTGTGGGCACCTGCCACCGGCAATGTGGGCCCGACGGGCCGTCCACCCAAGTGGCGAGTGGCCTGTGTCCTGCCTGGATGAGCTGCAGGGACTTCTCTTGCCGACGCTGCCCGATGCCCAGGAAAGCGGCTAGAGAAGAGTGCGTGTGCTGGTGCGTGCCGCACCCCAAGTCTAGAGTGTCACCGAGCACCGGGCCTCGCAGAAGCAGGTGCTGTCGGGCGCAGCGAATTACCTTACTTCAGGACGTGCCGGCATCTCCTAGACCATCGGATCCCGAAGGTTTTCCTGGAAGCTCCTGGCCTTTCCCACCCTGTGGTCACCACGGGTCTTACCAGGGCATGCAGGGTACTTGCCCAAGTTCGGCCGGCCGGCCGGCCGGCCGGGCAGTGTCCTCGAGAAAACCAAGATCCCTGAAGGGCCAGACTGAGACGGGGGTGGTGCCATCAAGGGGCACCGTGGGAGCGTGCTGGCCTCTGCGTTGCGCGAAAACTGGCTGTTCCGATTTTCTTCTTCGCTGAGGATAGAAAAAGCATAAGCAGGTTAGCCGTGGATCAGGTGACGGAACCACATGTGGTTTCCTCCGTACTCTCAGCTACGATCGGTCTCGGCACAGGATACGTGGTGGTCACCTGTCCTGGCGGCATCCGGCAAGCTGTGTGAACACAGAAGGGATCCGCCCCCTGGCAGCTCCCAAGGGTCTGACGCCGGAACCCATCTCTGCGGGTGTCGCACAACTGTGCTGGTCTGGGCTGGGCAGGGAGGGGCCGGCCTGGGGGCTTCCGCAATGGCCGGGCCACTGGTTACATAGAAACGCCCCCTCCCTACGTTCCGGGGACTACAGAAGGCCCTGAAGGCAGAGTCTGCAGAGCCCTCGGGCTCACGGACTCGGCCAGTGCCACCTCTACTGCCCCCCGCCACCACTGTAATGGCTTTCAGGTGATGGTATTGGCATCATCTCAGGGCCATTATCCAGTAACCCCCAGAGGTCTGAGAGCAGTCACAGTGCCCCGTATGCACTTGGGGACACATGCCAGCAACTGTGTTATGAGCTCTTCCTTTAGGGGACCCGACCTGCCCCTCCATCAAGGGCTCTGGAGCATCACTGTGACTGGTCGTGTCTGAGAACAGCCCACCAGACACCATCTGCCTGCAGGTCCCCCGAGCAGGTGCTTTGGAAGCTGATGTCTGCTTCGTCTCTTGGCGCCCTGCACGTAACCGGTCGCTTCTTGTTTGCAGAAGACGCCTGCGGTCCGCCACTTCAGAGACACCCACGTATGGGCCGCCCGGGGCCCCTCAGGACTTGATCCGACTCACTGGCCTGTCTCGGGCACGGCCAGGACCCCAGGCCCCGAGCGGCAGGTCCCGAGGTGGGTGGCGCTGTAGTTGCCGGTGGGCAGCCAGCCTCCTCCACTCCAGGCGCTCGGGCCGGCTCTGCACACCCGGTCCCCGTGGCCGCACCGTCACGCACCTGTGTGCCGATCGAGATACGCTGCCATGAGGCTTCTCGGGCTCCTGTCAGGGCAGCCGCGGAGACCCGGGCTTCCTCGCCCCGGGGGGGGGGCGGGGGTGCCGTGTTAGGGTCGCACCTCCTCGTGGTTCTGGAGGCGGAGGGATGACCGGGCACGGATGTGACAGGTGAGGGCTTCATGGCCCTGGGCTAGAGGACCGAGCGGCCTTGGCCCCGTGTCCTTCTCAAGTCTCGGGTGTCCCTCCTGAGGGACAGTTTGCAAGCAGTTTACAAGTCGTGAACGCTACTCCTCGGCAAACGGGGACCTCCGCGAGTCCAGCCTTGCGCCACCCAGTGGCCACAGAGACCCGGCCCCACGTGGCCCCGCTCAGTTTCCCTTCTTCCCTTTCTGCTTCCACCTGCGCTGTGCCCGGGGAGCCTGAGTGCCCGTGACGCCACTTCCCAGCCACAGGGTCAACCCCCAACTCCTCAGAGCTGAGCCGCCTCGTGCCAGGAGCCCATGTGGAAGGTCCGTGTCCTGGGGCCACTGCCAGTGCTGATGGCCCCGTGGGTCAGGGCCCCGGCAGGGAGGACGTGCGCACTCCGGCTTCGACGCGGGGACCGGCTGCAGAGGCGGGTCGGGAAGCAGAAAGCCCAAGGGAGCCCCAGGCAGGGGTGTTACCCTTCCAGGTGCGAGGGAGGAAGAGAGGGGTCCCCCGCAGGCCCGAGGCCTCTAACCTTGCCCTTGGACTCCTCCCAGCTTGTGCATAGACCAAACCAGGCATGACTTGGAGTCCAGCACAGGGAGGGGCCGGCAGTGGGCCTGCTGGGGGAGGGGAGGGGAGGGGGGGCCCCGTTGAGGGCCGCAGGAGGGGTGGCGCGGCTGCAGAGGAGGGACACCCTGAGCCTGGTGCCCTCGCTCACAGCCCAAAGAGGGCGCTGGGGCAGCTTGGGCAGTGGGAGGGTGTGGATGGAACCTGGCCCCTGGCGTGATGGGACGGCACGGGTGCACACCCCTCCCAGGCTGGGTGAGTGTGGGGTGTGGCTGCCGGGATTCATGCGTGCCACTGTCCGGCCCAGCACCGAGACGTTACCATCTGCCATGCCCACTGGGCCGCGGCCCAGGCACCCTGACACCAGGCCAGAAGTCTCCCCAACACCCTTCTGGTCGAAGGTCTCCACCTGGGTTGGCAGAGGAGAAGGGCTCTGCAAGCGGCCCCTCCCCGCCCGAGCCAAGTTGGGCTGTGGGTGCCCAACTCAGCAGCCAGAGGTGGCCAGAGCCCCGTCGCCCACCGGCCACACAGGGGCCCCGGGCAGGCTGGCACGATGGCCGTCCCTCCAGGGAAGGTGGTGTGTGGTAGGCGGGAGGGGGCCGTGAATGCCAGCACCGTCCCCAGCTCCTGCCTCCCGCTCCAGACCACGACCCTTGGGGAGAGCTACAGAGAAGCCTGAGAAGGAACACCCCAGGCCAATGACAGTGTGAGCTGGGCTTCGCCACCAAGGAGGCTTGTCCACCGGTCGGCCCTGCTCAGGATGGCCTGGCCTGCCCAGGCCGGGGGCAGGGGCGGGGGATCCCCTCGGGGACCAGGGGTGCACATACGCAGGGGCCTGAGGCTGGTTCTCGGCAGGAGTGTTGGTCAGCCCCAGGAGTTCTCGCCCCGTCCTGGGAGAGCCTGCCGTGAAGCAGGACTGGTGTCACACACCCACACCCGGTGACCCTTCTGTGGGGACAGCCAACCCCGGGAAGGGGCTCCCAGGTCAAGGCTTAGACCAGGGGCTGCTCCTCCGAGCTCACCTCTCAGAGGGATGTGCGTGGGGCCGCCCCCCCCGTACGCTGTCTGTGGCCGAGAGTCACAGGTAGCACCCCCAGTGTCCCTCGAAGAGGAAGGAGTAAGCGGGTCCCGGTCTGGCCAAACAGTGGTTCCAGAACAGATGCAGGAAGGAGGCCAGCCCTGTGCTCTGTTGAGGGAGAGCTCCAGTGAGGTTCTCAAGTTGAGAGAGCAGTGACAGGAGGAAAAGCGTAACCAAAGAGGTTGTGCGTGTGTTAAGACGTCTAAAACGATTTACATCCCCGAGTCGGGCATTCATGTACTCACTCAACAAACACTGATGCGGCGTCCGTGTGCTGCAGGCCTGTCCCCTCAGCCGTGTCCTGACCCGACCGCTCCGTGGAGGGCTCTCCTCTGTCCTTCCAGCACGTCAGTCTGGGGTGTCTTTTAAAACAACGCCTTTGCTGAAGCATAACGGAACCAATAATGTGCACTATTGAAAGTGTACAATTGGATACGTTTTGGCACATTTACATCCAAGACCACAGTCCAGACAGCATCATCAATCACCCCCAGACGTCCCCATGCCTCCCCCATCCCCAGATCCTGCCCTGTCCCTGCAGAGCCACTGGCTGTTCTAGAATGTTACACAGATGCCATCATGCAATGTGCACTCTTTACTTTTAACGTTTCTTTCCCTTGAGACACCTGTTTCATTCTACTGTTGACTGGGTCCCGTCCTATGGGTGTGGGGCAGTCCGGGTGCCCACTCACTTGTGGGACATCTGTGTGGTTTCCGGTTTGGGGCTATCACATCCGTGCACCAGTCTTTGTACGGACACGCGCCTTCTTCTCTGTCGGGTAAACACCTGGGAGTAGAATGACCAGCTCATAGGACTAGACGTGATGTGTGCTTACCTCTGAAAACGCTTGCTAAACTGGTTTCCAAAGTGGTCGTGTCACCTGCGTGGGGAGTTGTGTTCAGCGCAGGCCTACATTGATCTTGCGTCTCGGAAGGTGCGCTAATATTAGTTCTAGTGGCTTTTTTCTCGCAGGTGACATAGAATTTTCTACATAGATGATCATGTCATTTACAAATCAAGCCATTTTACTTACTTCTTTCCAATCCGTACTGGCTCGAACCTCCAGGTACAACGTAGAATAGCAGAGTGGAAAGAGCAAACCCACCGCCTCGTTCCGATTTTAGAGCGAGCTTTAGCGTTACTCTTTAATAATTAAGTGTGATGTCAACAGTAATGTTTCTTCAGACTGGAGAAGCCTTTTCCAGGGTTAGTTTGCTGAGAGTTTTTTTCCATTGGGAACAGGTATTAGATTCTGTCCATTGCTGTTTCTGTATCTATCGGGATAATCTTATGGCTTTTCTTTCAGTTATTATGGTAAATTACAGTAACAGATTTTCAAATGTTAATTTGCATCCCTGGGCTCAACCCCACCTGATCACCATATGTTACCCCTTTTCATACTTGCTGGTTTCATGGAATGAGTTGGGAGGTGTTTCCTTTTCTTCCCTTTTCTGGTAGCATTTTTGTAAAATGGGTTTAGTTTCCTCCCCAGATGTTTGTTTGTTTTTTTGTTTGTTTGTTTGTTTGTTTGTTTGTTTGTTTGTTTTTAGGAATCTCTACACCCAATGTGGGGCTCGAACTCACCACCCTGAGATCAGGAGTCACACGCTCCACTGACTGAGGCAGCAAGGCTCCCCCCTCCCTAAATGTTTTGTAGAATTTCTCAGTGAAGTCCTCTGGGTGTGATGTTTTCTTTGTGGGAAGGTTTTTAACTATAAGTTCAAACTATTTGATAGATATATTCAGGCTCCCTATCTCTTGTAGAATGAGCTCTGGCAGTTTTTAATATTCAGTGAATTTTTCCATTTCATCTAATGTGTCAAATTTGTTGGTGTGAAGTTGTTAATAATATTTCCTGTTTTTATATTAACATGTGTTAGACCCATAGTGGTGTAGCCTCTCTCATTCCTGATATCAATTCCTGTTTCATTTCTCTTTAACTCCAGATCCATCTGTAAGAGAGTTATTGATTTTACTGATTCTCTTAAAGAAACAGCTTTTGGTTTCATTATTTTTCTCTATGTTTCTATTTCATTGATTTCTAATGTGACCTTTTTTATTTCTTTTTCTGTCTACTTTGGGTTTCATCTGCTCTCATGATGGACGCTAAGGTCAATGAATCATGTCTTCTCTAAAATGCATGTGTAGTGGTATACATTTCCCTAAGTACTGCTTTAACTGCATTCCACAGGTTTTTTTTTTTTTTACATGTTGTCTTTTCATTTCCATTTTGTTCAAAATAACTTTTAAGTTTATTTACTTATTTTGAGAGAAAGAGAACGAGCACAAGCTGGGTGAAGGGTCAGAGGAAAAGAGAATTCCATGCAGGATGCATGCTCAGCATGGAGCCCAATGTGGGGCTTGATCCCATGACCCTGGGATCATGACCTGAGCCAAAATCAAGAGTCGGTTGCCCAACTGACTGAGCCACCCAGGTGCCCCCTAGTTTAAAATAATTTTTAATTTTCATTTTGTTTTTTCTTCAATACATGGGAAATTAAGAAGCAGATTATTTGGTTTGCAAATATTTGAGAATTTTCCAGATAGCTTTCTGTTAGTGATTTCTAATATAATTGTAGTGTGGTCAGAGAGCATTCTTTTAATGACTTGAGTTATTTTATATATGTTGAGACCTGGGCCCAGAAAATGAAAGACTCTTCTATAAATATTAATTAGGCCAAGTTAGGTGGCAGTGTTTTTCAAGTCTTCTATGTCCCTAATTATTTTGTGCCCACTTGTGGAATCTAATATTGGGAGAAGAGAGTGGAACTCTGTGTATAATTGTGGATTTGCCCATTTCCCCCATCAGTTTTTGCTTCATGGACTTTTATCATCTGTCATTAGGTTCATGCACATTTAGGGTTGTTATGTCCTTTTGATGATGTTATCAGTTTGTTATCACAAAATGAACCTATTTATCCCTGGTGATACTCTCACTGTGGGTTTTCTTTCTTTTGATGAGCCAGCATAGGATAACTTTCCCCATCCTTTTACTTTCCCCGATTTGTGTCTGTGAAGTGTGTTTACATAGGTAGCACCGAGTTGAATCTTGCTATTTTACCCAATCTGGCAACCTCTGCTTTTTAATTGGGATGTTTAGGCCATTTACATTTAGTGTGATTATTGATGTGGTTGGGTTTAATCTATCATCATGCTATTTATCTTTTATTTGTCTTGTCTATTGTTTTCCCCACTTTTCCTACTTTCTGTCTTAAAAAAAAAAAAAACCAAAAAACTCATTCCGGGGAGCCTGGGTAGCTCAGTCGGTTAAGTGTCTGACTTCAGCTCAGGTCACAATCTCTCTCTCAAAAGTAAACAAACAAACAAACAAACAATAAAACCCTCATTCAATCTGTCTCCTTTGTTGCTTTAAATTTTTTTTTTAATGTTTATTTATTTTTGAGAGAAAGACAGAGACAGAGCATGAGCAGCGAAGGGGCAGAGAGAGGGAGACACAGGATCCAAAGCAGGCTCCAGGCTCTGAGCTGTCAGCACAAAGCCCGATGCGGGGCCCAAACCCATGAACCGCAAGATCATGACCCAAGCCGAAGTCGCACGCTTAACCAACTGAGCCACCCAGGCACCCCTCCTTTGTTGCTTTATTAGGTGCAACTATTTTAGTGACTGCTTTGGGATTTATACCGCATGTTTTTAACTTGGCAATGTCTCCTGTCAATGATATGATACCGTCTCCATGTAGTAAAAGAGCCCTGTTACACTGTATTTTCGCTTTTTCCTCCCAGACTTTGTGCTTTTGTGGTCATATATTTTACTTTTTCATATGATACAAGCCCCACAATACACTGTTGTTGTTTTTGCTTTAAACAGCTGATTCTCACGGTGTCTGGTTGGCTCAGTCAGTAGAGCACGTGACTGTTCATATCAGGGTCTTGAGTTCAAGCCCCACATTGGATGTGGAGCCTACAAAAAAAAAATAGCTAATTGTCTTTTAAAGAGATTTAAATAATAAGAAAAACATTTCTTATTATTACTCATGAAGCTACCATCTCGGGTGCTCTTTATTATTATTAATAGTGTGTGTGTGTGTGTGTGTGTGTGTGTGCGCGCGTGTGTGTCTGTGTGCATGTGTGCGTGTGTGTGTTCAGGTTTCCATCCAGTGCCACCTTCCTGCTGCTCAGAGGATGTTCTTTAACAGTTCTTCTAGTATAGATTTGCTGGTAAGTAATTCTTCCAGCTCCTTATGTCTGAAAAAGTCCTCATTTCATCTTTGTTCCCAAATGACATTATCGACAGTAAAGAATGAAGGTTGGCAGGTTTCGTTTTCAGTATTGTAAAGATCTTGCGCCACTGTCTTCCTGCACGCACTGTGTTCACCCAACAGGACATCAACAAAACATCCTTTTCTTTGCTCCTGTATATAAAAAATTTCCCCTGGATACCTTTTTTAAAATAAGATTGGGGCGCCTGGGTGGCGCAGTCGGTTAAGCGTCCGACTTCAGCTCAGGTCACAATCTTGCGGTCTGTGAGTTCGAGCCCCGCGTCGGGCTCTGGGCTGATGGCTCAGAGCCTGGAGCCTGTTTCCGATTCTGTGTCTCCCTCTCTCTCTGCCCCTCCCCTGTTCATGCTCTGTCTCTCTCTGTCCCAAAAATAAATAAACGTTGAAAAAAAAATTAAAAAAAAAAAAAAGATTTATTTATTTATTTATTTACATCCAAGTTAGCATATAGTGTAACAATGCGTTCAAGAGTAGATTCCAGAAATTCATGCCCTATGTATAACACCCAATGCTCATCCCAACAAGTGCCCTCCTTAATGCCCCTTACCCGTTTGGCCCATCCCCCACCCACAACACCTCCAGTAACCCTCAGTTTGTTCTCCATATTTATGAGTCTCTTCTGTTTTGTCCCCCTCCCTGTTTTTATGTTATTTTTGCTCCCCTTCCCTTATGTTCATCTGTTTTGTCTCCTTAAGTCCTCATATGAGTGAAGTCATATGATTTTTGTCTTTCTCTGACTAATTTCACTAGCATAATACCCTCCAGTTCCATCCACGTAGTTGCAAATGGCAAGATTTCATTCTTTTTGATTGCTGAGTAATACTCCATTGTATATATATACACCACATTTTCTTTATCCATTCATCCATCGATCAACATTTGGGCTCTTTCCATACTTTGGCTATTGTCAATAGTGCTGCTATAAACATGGGGGTGCATGTGTCCCTTCGAAACGGCACACCTGTACCCCTTGGATAAATGCCTAGTAGTGCAATTGCTGGGTCGTCGGGTAGTTCTATTTTTAGTTTTTTGAGGACCCTCCATACTGTTTTCCAGAGTGGCTGCACCAGCTTGCATTTCCACCAACAATGCAAAAGGGATCTTCTTTCTCCACATCCTGGCCAACATCTGTTGTTGCCTGAGTTGTGAATGTTAGCCATTCTGACAGGTGTGAGGTGCTATCTCATTGTGGTTTCGATTTGTGTTTCCCTGATGATGAGTGATGTTGAGCATCTTTTCATGTGTCTGTTGGCCATCTGGATGTCTTCTGGAGAAGTGTGTTCGTGTCTTTTGCCCATTTCTTCACTGGGTTATTTGTTTTTTGGGTGTTGAGTTTGATAAGTTCTTTGTAGATTTTGGATCCTAACCATTTATCTGATATGTCATTTGCAAATATCTTCTCCCATTCTGTCAGTTGCATTTTAGTTTTGCTGATTGTTTCCTTCGCTGTGCAGAAGATTTTATTTTGAGGAGGTCCCAATAGTTCATTTTTGCTTTTGTTTCCGTTGCCTCTGGAGATGTATTGAGTAAGAAGTTGCTGTGACTGAGGTCGAAGAGGTTGTTGCCTGCTTTCTCCTCGAGGATTTTGATGGCTTCCTGTCTTACGTTTAGGTCTTTCATCCATTTTGAGTTTCTTTTTGTGTCTGGTGTAAGAAAGTGGTCCAGGTTCATTCTTCTGCATGTCGCTGTCCAGTTTTCCCAGCACCACTTGCTGAAGAGACTGTCTTGATTCCATTGGATGTTCTTTCCTGCTTTGCCAAAGATTAGTTGGCCATACGTGTGTGGGTCCATTTCTGGGTTCTCTCTTCTGTTCCATTAATCTGTTTTTGTGCCAGTACCATCCTGTCTTGATGCTTACAACTTTGTAACACAGCTTGAAGTCCGGGATTGTGATGCCTCCAGCTTTGGTTTTCTTTTCCAAGATTGTTTTGGCTCCCCTGGATACTTTTACGCTATTTTCTTTTTAACTGTTCTTTAGCATTTTGAGAATGATGTACCAGCTTTAATGTAGTTTTCTTCATGTTTCTTGTGTTTAAGTTTTGTTGAGCTTTGGGAACTGTGGGCTTATGTTTTTCATTACATTTGTAAAAAACAAAACAAAACAAAACAAAACAAAACCTGGCCATTTTCTTAAAATGTATTTTCTTTCCTGTTTCCACCTCCTGTCTTCTGAGACTCCAACTCCACCGGTAGCTCACCTTTGTGGAGTTGCCCAGTGGCTCACTGACAATTAGTTCATTTCCCTTTTCAGTCGCTTTTCTCTTGGTGTTTCATTTGGATGGGCTTTATTGCTATGACTTCAAGCTCACAATTTTTTTCTTGTGCAAGATTCTATTAATCCCATTCAACGTATTCTTTATCTCAGACATTGTAATTTTCACTTCCAGAAGTTCAATTTGAGGCTTTAAAAAAATCATCCATATCTGTCCTTAACATATTCAGGCTTCCCTCCAGCATCTCGAACATGTGGAATATGGTCACGGGGAGCGTAAAGGATGTTCTCGCCTAACAATTCTATCATCTCTGTCACATCCGAGTTAGTTTTGATTTATTTTCTCCCTCATTATGGGTTATAATTTCTTGCCTCTTTTCATGCCTAATTATTTTTGGTTGCATGTCAAACACTGTGTATTCTACCTTTTTGGGTGCTGGATAGTTTTATATTTCTGTAAGTGTCCTTATGTTTGTCTCTGGGATGCAGTTAAGTGACTTGGAGCTTGTGTGACCCTTTTGGGTTTTGTCTTTAAGCTTTGTTGGGCAGGACCAGAACTATATGTAGTCTAAGGTTGATTTTTCTCTGCTACTAAAGCAAAACCCTTCTTTCTACTTTAACTGATGTCCCTTAAATTAGGAAGTTCCCAACTCTGGCTGTCAGACACAGACACTATTCCCACCATCTATGGGCTTGCCTCCTTCTGGATGGTTCTTCCTCTAAGTTGGGTGGGTTTTTTCCTTCTAATTCTTGTACCACCCTGCAGCCAGCTGAAGCCAGGAGGCTGACCCTCTGTGCATCTCTGGGGGATCTCTCCCTCTCTGCACAGCTATTTCCTCTCCAGGACTCTGCCCTGTGAACTCTGGTCGTCTTGTCCTCCCGGGACTCCCCACTCCATCCCCTCAACTGAGAGAGACCTCGGGGCTCTGCCTGGGTCCCCACTGCCTACACTGAACCCTGGAAACCCTCTCCAAGCAGGGGAGCAGGGATGGTTGTAGTCTTTCTCACTTGTGTCCCGTCTCTCAAGGATCATTATCCTTTGCTGTGTGATGCTCTGTGTTTTGGGTGCTATTTTTCACATATATTTATTTCTGTCTTTTTTTTTTTTTTTTCTGTTTTGGGCAAGAGCATGTGAATCTGGTCCCTGTTACTTCATCTGGAGCAGAAGCAGAAGCCTGCACATCAGCTGGTTTCAATTCCCTGCCAAGCGCTTTCCACCATCTGACGCATTTCTCAGTCCTTACACCTGCTGTTACGATGCCATGTGTGTGAGGGCTGAGGCCTCATCCTCCTGGCAAAACCCCACATCTCTAGCCCCCTGACAGAACCTGGCACAGGGCCAGGGCTCATTGTGTCATGCTTGAATGATACTATGAAGAACAACACATTTTGGGGGGTTCACCTGTGCCAGGCAGGTGAGAGACAGAAACTCCGCAACTCTGTGTGACCAGATGATAGATGGGGGGACCGAGACAGGGAGGTTAGCCAGTTGCCCTAAGTCTCAGTCCTAAAGGGGGAGGATTTAAACAGGTTTGGTGTTTCAGGGTAGCTGTCAGGAAGGGGCAGTGGGAGCTTGGCGGCGGGAGGGCTTCCTGGAGGACGTGGCCTGGGCTGGGCATTCAGGCAGCCCTGGCTCCTGCCTGGGGAGCCCCGAAAGGTGGGCCTGCGGGTGCAGAAGTGGCGAGGCTGGGAAGGAGAGCTGGGCACTCTTTAGTGGGGGCCACCATGTTCTGTGCCTCGGCCAGGGGGCAGCGTGTCCCTGCACAGGGCCGTGGGATGAACCCCAGAGCAGCTCTCTGGGGCCCTACCAGTACCCACTGGGCGGCCACACCTCCTCGCCCACCTGCCTGGACTGCCGCCCCACCCGGGGCTGCTCATCGGCCTGTAACCCCTCCCAGCATCCACCTTGGCCCTCACACCGGCACTGACTGCGGCGCATTCAGCCTACTTCCTTGTGTGTGACCTCCCCCGACGTCACAGCCACCTTTCCACACACCTGCCTTTGGTGGCCTACATGCCTGTCGGAGCTTTCACGCTCTGGTTGTGTCTCCTCACAGACCTGTTCCTGAAGTCCAGGGCAGCCTTTGCAGTAGCCGAGAACCCCTCCGCCCGCCTGCCCATCTTGTCCGGGAACGCCTGTCTGTACCCCCAGTGCCAGCCCCCCGCCCACTCCCTCCTTCTCAGGCGGGCTGGAACCAGCTCTCCGTGCTCCCTCCCCACCTGCGGGGCCTGAGTCCAAGTGCGGGAAGCCTACTCAGGTCTGCCCTTGAGGCCTTCCCTCAGGGCGCACGCGGGACAGGGTTGGGCTGGGCTCACCTCCACCCACCCATGAAGTGCCTACCTGGTCTGGAGACAGGATTTGGGAACCTGCCTTCTCACTCGCTTGGGAAGGGTGGGCAGTGTGGGCCTTGATAGCTCCAAATCGTGGCTGCTGGCACTCCCTCACCCAGCTCTCCTCTGCCTTGGGGATGTCGGTTTCCAAGCCCTCTGCAGTTGCAATCTTTTCTGGAAGGCTTCCTGGAAGAGGGGACTCCTTCGAGGATAGAGGTTGCTTTAGTCAGGGTTCCTGATGCAACAGCATGGACGGAAGTCCAGAGGGGACCGAGAGGCTGCTGTGGAGCACCACCGTGACCGTGATTTTTCAGGGCGCCTGGGTAGCTCAGTCGGCTGAGCATCTGCCTTCGGCTCAGGCTGTGATCTCACTGCTCACGAGTTCGAGCCCTGTGTTGGGTGAGCTCGAGTCCACTCCAGGCTCGGCATTCTCTCTCCCTGTCTCTATGCCCCTCACTCGCTCGTGCTCTCTCTCTCTCTCTCACTCAGAAATAAACGAATACATTTTAAAAAATTTATAGAAAAATGGTGATTTCTCCATTCAAGCGAAGTGACAGTGGGGCAGAGGCTCAGTCACAGGCCAGAGACGGTGTGCAGAAGGGTCAGAGAGACGTGCTGGGTGCAGGCAGGGGAGGCGTGGCGGTCAGAGCGCAAAGGGTGGGGCGTAGGGCCAGGCAGGGGCGGGGGGGGGGGGGGCAGTGTGCAGAAAGAACCCCAGGGAAGCTGGACTCCACAGCACGTGGTTCCGGTCCTGGACGCGCCAACTGCTGGTTGGGAAATCTCGGATAAATTACCTGCCTTCTCTGTGCGGGTGTTTCTTCCTCTGCTTCAGGTGACAGCAGACCCCTGCCTGGTCTGGGGGTTGTGCGCTGTACTCTATCGTTGTTGTTAATGTCCTTGTTGCCATCACAGTGGGTGACAGGCCTGAAGTCCCCCAGGTGGGTGGCAGGAACATACCTGCCTTCGCTCACGGCCGCTGGGTAAGCTGAACCTCGAAGCTCCACGTACCCCAGACCTGTGCCCCCCTCCCAGAGCCGCGTGGGGTCAGAGCCGGGTCTCGAATCTCTCAGAGAGCCCCGCGGCCGTCCGGTTCGCGCCTCCTGGGGTCAGGGTTGGCCGCGGGCCCCACCAGGGCACCGGCAGTGGGCGTCTGACGCAGGCACGGTTGGGTGCAGGTAAGGGGTGGGCGCCGCGGCGGGACAGGGCAGGGAGCTGCCGGCCGGGGCGGGGCGGGGTGGCAGGGGCCAGGCCAGGGCGGCGGAGACGCGCGGGGCGTGGGGGGGCGTGGCGTGGCTGGGCCGGGGGCGGGACGATGGCGGGGT
>NW_024412376.1:168634608-168658531 GCF_014898765.1 Herpailurus yagouaroundi | reverse complement strand
CGAGGTGAGCCTCTGCGCGCGCCCGTGACCCCCGGGGGGCCGACTGGGAGGGCCGACTGGGGAGCACTGGGGTCCGGGGTCCCCGATCCGGCCCGGGGCTGGGGGGTGGGGGGAGTGCCGGACGCCCGGGTGCGAGGCCGCGGGGCACCGGCACGCGCCGCCGCCGCCCCTGCGGGGCCAGTGGTCCTGTCCGCGCCCCGCCCCCGCCCCCGAACCCCCCGGGGGGCCCCCCCCCCCCCCAGCGCAAATTTGTCCGCTAATGGCGCAGGCGATTATCTGCGCGGCCGCCGGTGTTGTGTGTCCCGCGGGCAGGGCCCGAGTTACAAGCGCCAGGAATCCAGACGGTGTTTGGAGACGGGGGGCGGCGGGGGAGGCCGGTAATTAGTGTAAACCCTTTGTCTGCCTTTGATACCCACGGAGCTCCCCGCCGCTGCTTCCTCCGCCCGGGGCGCTGGCAGGGAGGGCGGGGCGGCCCGCACCCCGAACCCGCGGCCCAGGACCGGGGTGCCGGCGGCCCCGGGGCCCTAGTCTAGAGGGGGGCGACCCCTACCCCGCCTGCCAGTGACTGACCCCCAACACCCCCAGGTCCGCACAGGCCAAGATGACGCCCAGCCCCACGTTGTTGCTCCTGCTGCCGCCGCTGCTGCTGGGGGCCCTCCCGCCGGCCGCCGCCGCCCGAGGTGAGTCCTGGCGCCCAGCCCGGCGCCCCGGCCTGCGCCAGCGCCGCCCCTTTCCCTCCCGGCCCTGAACCCTGCCACAGTGCCCGGCTGGCGCGCGTGCCTGCGCCCCGCCCCTACTGGCCCAGAGCTTGGCGGGTCTCCTGACCCACAGGGTCCCCCACCCAACACTGCCCATGGGGCACCCCCAGCTCACCCACAGGGCATCCCCGGCTCACCATGCCCGCCCCCCCCCCCCCGCCGCACCTGCGGGGGCCCCCCGCCCCCCCCCCCATCCCCCCCCCCCCCCCCCCGCTCACCCTTGGGGCTGCATGCTAACCCACACGGCACCCCCAGCTCACCTGTGGGGCCCCACACCGATTGGCTGAGTAGGCTCTGGCCTCAGTCCCCCTCAGGGCACACACACACACCCATCTGTGTCCCTGAAGTTGAGGGCAGCTGGTTACTCTGGGGACTTTTGTGGAGCAGGCTCTTTGGCCACAGCGGAATCTGCAGAGACCCCCGTAGTGGCCAGGGTGCGGTTTGGGGGCAGAGGCGACCTTGTTGGTGTCTGGGACTTGTGACCCAGCCCTGTGCCCCGAGCTTGCCCACCCCAGGAAGGTGCGGGGTGTGGGCCGGCGGGGGGGGCGCTGAGTCTCTGGAGCTTGGAGGTACGGCATGGTGTGGGGGGTGGGGGCCTGTCTCAAGGCAGGCCCGGAGGACCCGCTGCTTCAGGCCACACACTGTCTTTCGGCGTGTGCCGTGCCAGGACTTAGATGCGCACTCACACACCTGACGCCCAAGAAGGCAGGCCTGGAATGTCTCCCGAGGGACCTTTGCCCCCGCACCCAACCTCTCAGCAAGGGACATCCTTGGCTGTTGGATGATGGGAGATACGTGTTCACGGACTCCTGCCCGCCATGTTCCGCACCGGCCTCCCCTCAGCTAGGCGGGACCTTGGGCCAGGCCAGCCCTTTGGGTGTGTTGACCACTCAGGATTGTCCCTGCCCTGTCCACCAGTCCTCTGAGGCTTCGCACCCCTCCCCCCGCCACCCAGCGGGTACACCGAGCCCAACCCGGCCTTATATGGGCACGTTTGGGTGTTGGGTGGCAGGCGGCAGCCCAGGTGGGCCTAATGCCACAGCACCCCCCCGCCTGCCCGGCCGGGGACTGGCCGGCTGGCTTGAGGGTGGGGGCTGCTCAGGCGTGGCTGGGCCCGCCAGCGTCCTGGCCACCGCGGGCACTCGGGTCATGCCCGGCAAGGCCCCCCCACCCCCCACGGCGGCCGCGGCCTGGACTCTGATTCCTCTTTTATCTGCGTGGCCTCCCCTCGTTCCCACACCTGCCTGTCCTCTGGCTACAGAGCCGGGGAGCCCTGGAGCCCGCTGGCCTGGGCTGGCCATTGGCCGGAGCCCGAGGCGGAGTGGTGGATGGTGGGCAGCAGTGGGCAGCGGGGCCTGCCTCAGTGCCCAGGGGCCCTTGGAGGGGCCACACCTGGCTCTGTTCCCCTGAGCCTTGGCCTTGGGGCTGCGCCTGGGATCCAGCCCTGGCCCTAGCCCTGTCCGGGAGCGGCCGGGGCCCAGGCAGCAGCAGGGGCTGAGAGCCACTCTCCAAGGGCAGGGTCCTCTGTGGCATCGGGGGCAGGGTGCTGGGGAGAGCCCCTTTCCCTGAACCGTGCTGGCCTCTCCTCCAGACCTGGACTTGAGGGGCAAGGTCACCTCAGGCGCTTCCTCCTTTGCGGTTAAGCAGGCCGCGCGGCGGAACTTCAGGCCGGCCGACCAGCACAGAGGGAGCCCGGCCGCTCCTGAAAGCCGTTCTCCCCGTGCGTCACGCTTTCTGGAGTCACTGTGTCTCTAGACTCAGCTCGTGTTTTTAAAGTTTCCTTTTCTGAAAGTTTCACAATCCTGGTGGGTCTGTCTCAAACAGCTTTTTCCAAATTCAAGGAAAGATAGGATTTGGATTTCTCACAGCGGGACCTTGAGAGGCTCAGAACCAAGTGCCTTTTCACAAACGGCGCTGGAAGAAACCGTTTAAGGGTGGCCACGTTTGAGCTTTTCCAAGGATGAGGCAGCCAGCCCTTGAGGTCACTCCCCATCCTCTGGGCCTTGCTGCTGTGCCCTCACCTGGGGTGAGCTGAGTGCTGACCCCAGGGCCTGGGTGCCTGCTGGCCGGTGCAGCTCTCCACGAGGACAGTGCCCTCTTACCCTCAGGGCTGTTTGGGGAAGGGTCCGCCAGTGTGTGGTTCAGCGGGATGGCGTGCGGGCCTCGGGATGGCTGTGGTTGCGTGCGTGTGCACCGGCTGACCTTGGCCTCCGGCCAGGCCGCAGGGGGCCTCCTCCCCCCCCCCCCCCCCCCATCCCTCCAGGCAGCGGCTGGCCAGTGTGCAGCCCCAGCTGAGGTAGATGTACGGGAGCGGGGCCCAGGCTCTGTGAGGGGGGATGTCGGCCAGCCGCCCCATTTATGTCTCGGGCCCCACTCCTGGAAGAGAAAATAAATCACTGTCCCCTCTGGGGGGAGGAGGGAGCTGCGAACAAAGTCGCCTTTAGCTGGGCCTGGAAACTCCTACCGCGGGCTCCTTCTTCATTGTGCGGGAATCAATGGGCCTACAGCCCCCGCCCAGTGCCATGGGGAAATGTTGGTTTTTCCCGGCAGTGGCCTCAGCCTCTGGCTTGGGGTTCCGGCACTGCTTACGGTGCGGGGGGGGGGGGGGGGGGGGGAGGCAGGCGGTGGCCCTGCAGGCCTGGACCCTTGCTGCTGACCTGCTGGCCTTCTGTGCCTTCCCAGTGACTACAACCCTGGCAGGGCCAGCACGTGGAGAGCAGGGTGTGCCCAGATCCCAGAGATGCCCCATCCGGTGCTGCCGGCCCACCCTGCCTGCCATCTGCTTTTCCTCGTGGTGGTCACTGGGTGCTCCTGCACAAGACCCACAGGTGTCCAGCAGGGCTCCTCCTGGGGCCCAAGAGAGCAGGGGCCACTGTCCTGGGCAGCCGGGAGTCCACAGTCCAGGAAGGCCAGGAGGAGGTTGGGGGAGGGGGATGGGGTGAGGCACAGGCACCACGGCCTGGAAGGAGAGGTGGGCACTGGCCGGGTGAGGAGGGGGAAGGCCTGCAGGGGTGTGGTGTGGGCAGAGGTGGGCAGGTCACGTGGGCTGGGGTGGACGTCTTGGGGCCGCGGGTGCGTTGGCGCAGCTGGGTTGGGGGCATCTGTCGGGATAGGCCAGGACCGGGGGAGCAGCTGGGGGTGGCCCGGGGGCTCTCCCACCTGGGCAGGGCGCTTGCCTTCCTGCTCCCAGTGGGGAGTCCTGGGGTCTCCACACTCCGTGTCTCCACTGAGTGGCCAGGGGGCAGGCCTGGGGGCTGGCAGGCCTTTGCCCCACAAGGACCGGCCCCCTTGGGGAGAGCCCGCGTGGGGTAGGGGCTTCTGGGAGCTGTCCCTGCAATGTCAGAGGCAGCTGTGACGAGGAGGGCGCCTCATCCTCAGGCCTCTGACACCCAGGGCTTGCCATCTCGGCAGGAAACAATCGCTCTCTTCCTGCCCTAGTTTGTTAGAGATTCACACAAGCCCCGCACTGTGAAAAAATAATGGTGCCTGGGGCAGCAGGCAGTGGGGACAGAGCTGTGCTGCACTGTGGCCTGGGACCCCACGGGGCAGTGATGCCCTCTGGCCCCCACAGGGCTGAGCCCCAGGAGAGGGGGGCCACCGACCAGGGACTTTGGGCCCCCCTCTGTGCTGCTGCAGTGGCCCGCCCACTCCCACAGGGACTTTGGGGTTCGCTCTGGGACCCGGCGCCGGGTGCTGTGTGCTCCTTGAGAGGTGGGTGGCCCACCCTGCGGCCTGCAGGGACTCTAGGGGTCCCACCGTGCCCAAGCTTCATGCCCTCTGGCCTGTCCTCAAGAAGAGGGCTGCTGGCTGTGGGCAGGGGGAGGGGGCAGTGCAGGTGTGGAGGGCAGCGTGGGGCTCTCTGGCTGGGGCTTGCCCGGGCTGTTGGGTGGGTGGGGCTCTCTAATGCCTGAGCCCTCACAGTAGGTGGAGCGTTGCTTCTACCCAAAGGCCAACCTCTGGCCCACGGGAGACATCCTGTCACTCTTCCGAGGCCGTGCGGGTCGGAGCCCACAGGGCAGGGCCCCTTGGGTGGTCTGGGCCTCTGGTCCTGTCACCCTGTCCTGTGGGTCCAGTGCCAACATGTGAAGGAGGCGCAGCAGACAAGGTCCTTCTTGGTTCCTTGGCAGCTGGGGGTGGGGCCGGGCCCCTCTGGGGAGGTGGTGATGCCGTACGGGTTCTCGGCGAGTGATGTTTTTGTGAGAGGGGATGGGTGGCGGGTTCGGGCAGGGGTCGGCTTGGAGTCTGGGCGGCGGGCTTGGCGAGATCTGGACACAGCCACCGGGGTATCCGGCTGGGCCCCCGCGGTGGGCTCTGTGGCAGCGGGTCTGGGCACTGGATCGGTCGCCGCCAGCTGTTGGCGGTTTACGCGGGGTTCCCCCGGGGCAGCGGGACTGTCAGGGTGATGCTCTGTGGCCCTTGTGTGTGCCCCGGGAGTGGCAAAGAGGAGGAGCCCTGGAACCGGGTATCTGCCGGAGGCCCCCCCCCGGGGGGATTCCGGGGAAGGGAACAGACCCGGTGGGCCCCATCCAGCCTGTCACCTTAGTTCGTGCTCCTGGTGGGGTGGATTGGGCACCCCCGCCATCCTCCTTGCTCGGTGGGTCAGTCTGTCCCTTTGCTGCACCCAGAATGGCCTGGTTTCTGGGACAACCACCTGTCCTTCGGGTCCTACCGGTTCCAGCACAGACCCTGTGGGTCCAGCCCCCAGGGGCCGCCCTGGGGCCTGTGTGTGCGTGTGCACGTGTGTGTGTGTGTGTGTGCCCGAGTGGCTCGGAGCCAGGGCAGAGGCTGGCCCCTGCCTCTCATGTCCACCGTGTGGTGGTCCTCACCTGTGGCCCCTCCTGTTGGTATCCTCCTTGGGGAGGGCACTGGCCCCAGGGCCACCGAGTCCGGGCCCTCCCAGCCACCCCCCTGCCGGTGCTTGCTCCCCATGGGAGAACGGCACAGGTGCCCCTGTCTCGCAGAGAGTGCCCACCTGGCCTGCCTGGTGTCGGGTGTCCAGACAGGCTGGGCAGGACCTGCCTCCCTTCCCTGCCCTCCCTCTGGGGCCGCTTGACCTCTCCAGGAGGGAGGCCTCCGGGGGCCGCTGGCGGCTGCCCGAAGTCACTTTGCAGCCAGTGCCAGTGTGGTCAGCCTGACGACCACCTACCCCCCAGCCAGAGAATTACCTGCCGGCTAGAAATTTCTGGGGCTTCTCAGGGGCTACCAGGAGTGGAGCTGGCCGTGGCGTGCCGGCCAAGTGGTTCTGGCACACCCTCACTGCCACTGCGTCCGTGGCCGTGGGGTTGGGGGCTGCGATGATGTGAGGCTCCCTGGCATGTGGGCCCTGGGAGGGGCGGCATCTGGCCCGGCTCCTCACGGAGGGGGCTCGGGGTCAGCAGATCACAAGCGCCGTGGGCAGCGGGGAGAGGCAGAGGCTCTAGAGGCCCCAGACGGACCTGAACAGAGCAGGGGGCTTGGGGGTGGTGCAGGTGGAGTGGCCAGGGCGGGCCACCCCGAAAGGGGCATGGCAGGCCCCGCGGGAGGGCAGGGAGGGGGGGGTGTTGGGAAGGTGTATCGGCTCGTAGAATCTTCTGCACGCGTGTGCTTTTTCAAAACACTAACTGCACTACATCGGTATTTGACATTCCGGGGCTCGATTGGGAAGGTGTAACAGGAGGGCAGGCAGTGCACAGGCCGTGAGGGTTAGGGGGGTGTGCGTGCTGAGTTTCAAGCGGCCCCCGAGGGCCTGTGAAAACGGTCGGGGTCTGTCCCTGTCTCTCAGTTCCTCCCAGCGCCCCTACCCCTTTGGCCCTGCCGGGGCCCACGGGATGGGAGAGGCGTCGTCTGGGGTGATAGCGGGACCTCCTTGTGCTATAGCTGGGGGAGCGGTGCTCCTAGCCGGAGGGGGCAAGGGGGTGTGGGCTTCGCGGTGTTTGCGCCGTGCTCCAAGGTGTGCTGCATCCTGGGGTGAGGGGTCTGTAGGACTCCACTGTAGGAGTGTGTCTGGTTGTGTGTGTGTGTGTTTGTACTTGGGGGACTGTCTGCGGGGAGAGTGTGTGCATCTTGGGGGGCAGCACCTGAGGGATGTTGCTTCTGGGGGACGGCATGTGTGGGGGGACAGCGTCTGGGGGACAGCCTGTGCGTCTGGGGGACAGCACCTGGAGGGACAGCCTGTACGTCTGGGGACAGCCTGTGCATCTGGGGGACAGTGTCTGGGGACAGCCTATGCGTCTGGGGACAGCCTGTGCATCTGGGGACAGCCTGTGCGTCTGGGAGACAGTGTCTGGGGACAGTCTGTGCATCTGGAGACAGTCTGTGCGTCTGGGGGACAGCCTGTGCATCTGGGGGACAGTGTCTGGGGGACAGCCTGTGTGTCTGGGGGACAGCACCTGGGGGGACAGCCTGTGTATCTGAGGGACAGTGTCTGGGGACAGCCTGTACATCTGGGGACAGCCTGTGTGTCTGGGGGACAGTGTCCGGGGGACAGCCTGTGCATCCGGGGGACAGCCTGTGCATCTTGAGGGATGGCGTGTCGGGGAGATGGTGTGATGGGGTGTGCCCTTGACACCTGAGTTCTGGACGGCAGCTAGGAAGCCTGGACGTGTGGGGCCTTCCAGGTTGCCGCACCCTGGCCTCTCCGGGCACCCCTGTTCCTGGCCACGTTTTCACGGCTGTGGGGGAGGAGGGCAGGGAGGATAGAGGGAGGAAGGGGGATGTGGTGACCCTGTCTACCACCTTGATGTTCAGCCCCCTTGAGGGGTGAGACCCAGCCCCAGCCTCTTCTTACCCCCCGTGTCTGCCCGCCCCGTGTGACCGTCTACATCCTCCCCATGCTCCAAACTTCCCAGGGCCGTGGCTTGGGCTTGTGCAGGGATGGGCCTTCTGCGGTGGTGCTCATGGGAGGAGGGGCTGACGCTGGCTGGAAGGACCCAAGAGGAGACCAGGGCATCGGTGCCAGGGCCCCCAGGCTGCCCTGAAGCTGTCAGGCTTTCCTCCTGGGAGGGGAGGGGACGGGAAACTGGCTGCCTCCCCCACCCACATGCCCTCCAGGCGCCCATCTCTCTCAGCTCTTGCCTCAGTTTCCCCCTGGCTGAGTGGGTTGGACACCCCGACCAGGTGGAACAATGGGGGCTTGTGTTTCCCAGGCTAAATATAGAGCTGTGGCCGTGGTGCTGGCGGCCAAAATTCCCAGGAATCTGGGCGGGGGGGGGGGGGGGGGCGGGGGCCGGGCCTCCCTCCTGTGAGCCCGCTGGGGTCTCTGCAAAGGCAGGGCTTGGAGGGGGCAGGGCAGGCCTGGCCTGGGGTCCAGTAGAGCTCAGGTGGGGGTGGGGCAGGGCCGGCCCGGGGGGAGGGGAAGGGGGCTGTTTGCTTTAGGATAAGGCTGGCTCCAGCTGGGGCCTCTGGCTGCCGGCCTGCCTGTCCCCTGTCCTGCTTGCGGGCCGGCCCTCGGGGCCACGCTTCCGGTCCGTCTAGCAGTTGGCTCTGTCCTCCTCCCTCTCCACAGTTGCCAAGGGGGCCCGTGGCCTCTGAGGCCCAGTAGACGCCTGGTCCCTCGCCTCGTCAAACTCCTGCCTGGTGCAGAGGGGGCTGGGCTGGAGGTGGACCCCCCCCCAACCCCCTCAACCACTGTCAGATGGGTCGTTTCTCTGTCACCGAGGCAGGTTCCTCCCAGGGCGGGAGGTGTCGGGCCAGCCCCATGTCGTGCCCCCAGGATGGGGTTGGACAGGCAGAGGTGGAGAGGGACACTGCCCCTCAGGCCAGGCAGCGTTCTGTCCCCCCTGCGCTTTCCAGGCAGTTCGTGCGTCTGTGTGTGCACACGTCTGTGTGCCCAGGTGTCAGCTTGGGAGGCCCGGGGCACCGGGGGGGGGGGGGGGGCTGGGGGGTGGGGGTGGTGGTGCCCTCTTTGTCCTGCGGCCTGGGAGGCCCCTTTGAATAGTGACAGGTGTCAGACGGGGCCTGCCCGGGAACGAGGCCGGGACCCTGGGCGGTTGGGGGGCCCCCGCAGACAGTTGAGAAATTAGGGGGCGGCAGGTCTCAGCGGCCCTCCCTGTTCTTCCCGCCCTTTCCAGGGATACTGGGGTTCTGGTGAGGAGGGGGCTGGCTGGGAGTGCTGAGATGGCCTGGGGCCCGTGGTGCACGGTTAGGGGCCCCACGGCAGGAGCAGGGGGACCCCAGTGGAGGCAGAATATGGGTGCAGGGAAGAAGCGTTGCTTCAAGTCTGGGTGTGGGCTTGGTGGGTGGGGTGTGGCAGCAGGCGTGGGCGAGATTGTGGGTGGGGGCTGGGTAGGCCGGTGCCCACAACCTCTAGCCCCCTTTCTGTTTGGAGTCGTAGAGGGAATGGCCCAGTGTTGCTGTGTCCCCCACTTCCCCCGTCCCCCCAGCAAAGCTGGAGTCGGAGCTCAGGACCCCTCCCCGCCCGGACCCTGGTCTATCCACATGGGGACCAGTCCCCACCGCCCCCCGGCACCTGCAGACCAGTGGTGAGGGGCTGTGCTCTGCAAGGGTCCCCTGGGGGTGGGAGGTGACAGACAGGAAGCCGCCGCTTGAGCCTCCAAAGAGCCCGCGGAAGCACTTTGGGTCCTGGACGCAAAAGCCGCTAAGGTAGCCAGCTGGTAACTGCATGTTGAAGGAATACCAGCTGCTTATTAAAAACACATGCTGCCCTCAGGCCCCGTGGCGATAGCCTCTCGGAGCAGCGGCCGCCTCCTGGCACCTCCGTGAGGCCGGGATGGGATGCCGGCCCTCCCGGCCCGAGTGGCCACAGTGTGGGGTGAATGCCCCTTGCCCACAGCTGGAGGGTGGGGTCTCCGGAGCTGGGAAGGGCAGCCGGGTGCCTGTGGCTGCCCCTCCCCGCCCGGGGGGGGGGGGGGGGGGCGGGTACAGTGGGTGGGGTGACTGTCGGAGCCCGGCACCCCTGTGGCTGCAGACTGGCCCAGGCTCGAGGCACAGGCATGGGACAGGGGACCTGAGGGTTGGCCAGGAGACGGCCCTGCTTCTTTCGGACACCTGCAGCGTCCTTCCCCGCGTCCGGGTCACCCCCACCATCCCTGCACTCGGGCACAGAGGTGCTGAAGCAGGCCCGAGACTCACGGGTGAGGGTGGCCTTCTCGTTGCTCAGGGGCCCCATGGCCTCAGCCCACAGCTCAGGCTTCTCCCGTTGGGGCGCAGTGGGCAGTGGCTGCCACCAGACGGGAACCTTGCACTTAAGCCTGGCACCTTGCTCCTCGCCCTCTGACCCCAGGGCCTTGGGGTCCTGCTCCCCGCCCCCCCCCCCCCCCCGCCCCTGCCCAGGGATGAGCCACCCGGTGTGGTGTGACCGGGAACAGCAGAGCCTTCGGCCCTGCAGGCGGACCCGGGCAGATGGGGCCCACACACACACGGGCCCAAACGTGGGCCACCGGCCACGCCTGTTCGTGCGGCATGGACTCGCTCACAGGCAGGCCGCACGCGGGGACACTCGCTGTGTATGGGAGGCAGCGAGGGGCCGCTCTGGCTCGGCTGTGGGCATGCACCCTGGGTGACCCGCTCCAGCCATCCTGTATCTTGACTACAACGTACGTGACGGGTGCTGGAGGGGGGCGTGAGCCAGAGCCTGGCTCGCCGTGGGAGCTCCGTGGGCGTGGGCTTGGCGTGTGGTGGGTCCAGGGTGAACGCCAGCTGCTGTGGCCTGGGAGCAGGGCCCCGGGCTTCAGGCCTCGCCCCCCCCCCCCCCCCCCCACCGCCGCCCCGGTCTGTGCCGGGCAGGTGTATCTGTGTGGAGTCCTGGGTGGGGACCCGACGGGGACGGCCCCCTTCCCCTGGCTCCCAGCAGCCCTCCCTGCCTGGGCCCCTGACTACCTGCCAGCCCCCTCCTCTCTGACTGAGCCCTCTGGCCCGCCCGCAGGCCCCCCCGAGGATGGCGGACAAGGTGGTTTCGAGGCAGGTGGCCCGTTTGGGCCGCACCGTGAGGCTGCAGTGCCCCGTGGAGGGGGACCCGCCACCGCTCACCATGTGGACCAAGGATGGCCGCACAATCCACGGCGGCTGGAGCCGCTTCCGCGTGCTGCCCCAGGGCCTGAAGGTGAAGGAGGTCGAGCGAGACGATGCTGGCGCCTACGTGTGCAAGGCCACCAACGGCTTCGGCAGCCTCAGCGTCAACTATACCCTCATCGTGATGGGTCAGTGGTGGCCGTGCCAGGGTGCGTGGGGGCGGGCCGGGCCGGGGCTGCGCCCTGTGAGCCCTGAGTCAGCACCACCCCGGCTCCCCCCCACCCCCGCCCCACCCCGCCCCATCCCTGCCTGAGCTCAGCCCCCTGCCTCCCAGGATGAGACCCGTCCCTGCCTGCCTCCTCCGGGCCCAGGACAGGGGCTTGATCTCTGTCGTCACCCCCGGCCCCGGGGCCCCTACTCCTTCTCACGCCTGTACCTCGGGGTCCCCCTCCTCCCAAAGGTTCTGCTGACCGGGAGACTGAGGCTGGCTAGGGGGCGGCAGGAGTGGGCATGGGGGAGCCCCAGGGTGGTGGTCCCACTGAAGGGCGGGCTGGGCGGGCTGACGGCCCTGGGTGTCGGCTCTCACTTTGAGGCTCAGATTTCAGAGTTCAGAGGGGCCGCCGAGGGCCTTCTCTTCTCTTTTGCCTCTGGGGCCCGGGCTTGGGGACTGGCGGGGTCCCCGGCGACACACCCTCTGGTACACATGTACCAGGCGCATGGCCCTGGGGCCCCCGGGGCTGGGGCTCCCCGGGGCTGGGGCTCCCCGGGGCAGGCTCCCTCCGAGCCGTGGCGGCCGTCTCACAAAGGGGGAGCCTGACCTGTGCCACCCCCTCACTGGGTCCCGGGCTGGGTGGAGGCGGCTGTCACGGGAGGGGCATTCCTCAGCCTGCCCCACCCCCGCGGGGCCCCTGCTCCGGACTGTGGAATGGGAACCCTGTGCGTGTCCCCCCCACTGTCCTCTGAAAGGGGAGGACGACTAGGTGGTATGTGAGCCATGTCAGCTCACCAAGGCCTCGGCGCCTTGATGTGGGCTAGGGTTACTGCAGCTGCCGGCGGGGCTGGCCCCCTCCTCCCACTGGCCTTGCAGACCCCCCGGCGCCGGGGGGGGGGGGGGGGGCGGGCGGCCAGCTCTGTTGGGGTCACCTGCACCCAGGGGGTAGGCTGGGCGGGCCGCTCTTCCCAGCTGTCTCTGGGATTCTGAGATGCGGGTGTGCTCCCAAGGGCTCCCAGTTGTGTTTCTAGAGCTTTCCCAGCTGGGCCCAAGGCCGGGGCCCTTCTCACGTGCCCTCGTCTCTGCAGATGACACTGGCCCGGGAAGGGAGCGTCTGGGGCACGACGGCCCTTCTGGGGGCCAGGAGGACCCGGCCGGCAAGCAGTGGGGTGAGATGGGGCCGGCGTCTCCCTTCCCCTCGGGCACAGGTGGGGGGCTGGCCTGCCCGGTGCCTTGCTGACCTCAGTGCCGCCCCGTCCCGCAGCACGGCCCCGCTTCACACAGCCCTCCAAGATGAGGCGCCGGGTGATCGCGCGGCCGGTGGGCAGCTCCGTGCGGCTCAAGTGCGTGGCCAGTGGGCACCCACGGCCCGACATCATGTGGATGAAGGATGACCAGGCCTTGACGGGCTTGGAGGCCGGCGAGCACAGGAAGAAGTGGACGCTGAGCCTGAAAAACCTGCGTCCCGAGGACAGCGGCAAGTACACGTGTCGCGTGTCGAACCGGGCGGGTGCCATCAACGCAACCTACAAGGTGGACGTGATCCGTGAGTGCCAGGCCTGGGGGGGCGGGGAGCTGGCGGTGCCCGGGGCGAGTGCCGACGCGCTGTGTCCTCGCGCAGAGCGGACGCGCTCCAAGCCTGTCCTCACGGGCACGCACCCCGTGAACACGACGGTGGACTTTGGGGGCACCACGTCCTTCCAGTGCAAAGTGCGCAGTGACGTGAAGCCGGTGATCCAGTGGCTGAAGCGTGTGGAGTACGGCACCGAGGGCCGCTACAACTCCACCATCGATGTGGGTGGCCAGAAGTTCGTGGTGCTGCCCACGGGCGACGTGTGGTCGCGGCCCGACGGCTCCTACCTCAACAAGCTGCTCATCACCCGCGCCCGCCAGGACGACGCGGGCATGTACATCTGCCTGGGCGCCAACACCATGGGCTACAGCTTCCGCAGCGCCTTCCTCACCGTGCTGCCAGGTGCGTGCGCCTGCTCCCGGCCCCGGGGCCCCTCCGTGCCGCGGGCCGGCCTCTCGTCGCTGGGACCCATGGCGCCGTTCCCCTCCCCAGACCCCTCCTCGGTCCCTCTTGCAGACCCCAAGCCACCAGGGCCGCCCGTGGCCCCCTCGTCCTCGACCGCTAGCTTGCCGTGGCCCGTGGTTATCGGCATCCCGGCCGGCGCCGTCTTCATCCTGGGCACCGTGCTCCTGTGGCTCTGCCAGGCCAAGAAGAAGCCGTGTGCGCCTGTGCCTGCCCCTCCTCTGCCCGCACACCGTCTGCCCGCGACTGCCCGCGACCGTGGTGGGGACAAGGACCTTCCTGTGCCCTCCGCCCTCGGCACCGCCCCCGGTGTGGGGCCGTGTGAGGAGCTGGGGCCTCCGGCAGGGCCCCAACACCTGCTGGGCCCCGGCCCGTCTGCCGGTCCCAGACTCTACCCCAAGCTCTACACGGACGTGCACACGCACACGCACACGCACACGCACTCTCACGTGGAGGGCAAGGTTCACCAGCACCAGCACATCCACTACCAGTGCTAGACGGCGACACCTCTGGGGCGCCGGCCCGCGGCAGCTCTCGGTGCCGTGGGGGGTGGGCACGTGGAGGTCAAGGTGGGCAGGCTGGGGGAGAGGGCCACCGAGGGAGACGGACCACAGGCAGGAGGCGCAGCCAGCACCCCGGGTGCCCGGTGTGTAGGACACACACACACGTATGACCTGGCTCTGGACACACACACACACACACACACACACACACACACCCTCAGACTGAGACGCTTTGGGGAAGGCCCGTGTTTGTAACTTTGCAGTGTGCATGTAGCAGCGTGCTCGTTGATGAAGGAATCCCTTGGCTCCTGTGAGGATTTCACAGGGACCACGGTCAAGCCACCCCTCCCCGCGCCTGGCAGGAGATCTGAGAGGCACCCAGGCTTCGCGAACCGAGACTTCCCGCCCCCTGCCCTGTGCCTGCCGCCTGTGTCCCTGCCCAGGCCTCCGCGGTGGGGGGGGGGGGGGGGGGGGGGGGGCAGCTATTTCTGCCACCACGCGTCTGGGTGTCCGGGAGTCCCCCTCCCCACCCCCCGCCCCGGGGACTCTGGGCCAGGAGGTCAGGCACAGCGGTCCCCGCCGCGTCCCGAGAGGCCGGAGCCCGGCCCCGGGGTGACCCTGCCCTGCCCGGCCTCACGCTGCCAGAGATAAGGGCCCTCGATATTTATATTTAAGAAATTAAGATAATAATATTAATGCTGGAAGGAAGGTGGCGCCACAGACCCGGCCTGTCCCTGGGCCGGGATGCACCTGGCCTGATGGCCAACCGAATGGCCCGACCTCGGGGGGCCACACACCCGTGTCCCACTGCCGGTGGCAGCCCCAGACCTCTGTAATTTTATATAGATTTTGAGCTGAAGCTTCGTATATTTAATTTATTTTGTTAAACAAGAAAAGGTGCATCCTTTCCCCTAAGCTGGCGTTTCTGTCTTTGGCATTTGTGTGTCTGCACGTCTGTGGGCCTGAGCACGTGTGCAGGTGTGTGTCTGAGTGTGTGCAGGTGTGTGTAGGTCTGCGTCTCTGTGCACGTGTGTCCGTGTTCACGCACGTGTGTCTGTGCACCAGGCTTGGGCCCCAGAAGCAGGAGCAAAGAAGGTTCTCGGGAGTCCCCGAGTTGGCCTGAGGCTCTGGGGCCGACACTGTGGGGTCCCTGGGGCCTCTCACCAGCTCCCCCGACCAGAACTCCGGCTGCTGTGTCTGCAGCGTTGACTGCCTCACGCCTGCAGGTGCCTCCTTGGGGAGCTGGAGCCCTGCATTCCTGGCCCGGGGAGCATCCCCTCTTTCAGTGTGGCCCCTGTGGCCCTCTGGCTTATGCTCTGGGGGTTCAGCTGGTGGCCTTGGGGGGCTGGGGCCTCGTCACCTCCGTCTGGGTGCCCGCTGCCTATCGGGCACAGTCCCGAGTCCGCCAGCCACCGCCAGGTTGTGAACAATGGTCTCGTTCTCCAGATGGGGAAACTGAGGCTGGGATCCGCTGCCTCTGGCCCAGGGCTTCTGTACCTTCTTAGGAAAAGGCACCCGTGTCAGGTGCTTTGTGCTCCTTGGAAGGTGTGGCAGGAGGAACGAGGCCTCGCCGGTGTCCAAGGTGCTACAGAGAGCAAAGAGCAAACTCTGCCCTGCCCTGCGGGCCGGGCACCTGCCACCCCGCCCAGGTACCGCCGGCTCCCTGTGGCTGGGCACCCCCGAAGTCAGGGCCAAGCCTGCCCCATCTCCCCTCCCCCTTCCCCAGCCAAAGGCGGTTCTGGGGCCCCTCTTCTTTAGCATCCCAGGGCTAGGCCCCATCCTCTGGCCCTTCTCCACTGCGACCCCAACAGTGCAGGATGGGGCCTCCTGCCCTCGATGTCACCCAATCCCTTGGCCTCCCGAGGATGGACCCCACTCCTTCTGTCCCCAAGGGGGCCTAGCCCTGAAGGAAGACCCACTAGGCTGATCCTGATTCACAGGCAGTGATGGAGGCTGGGGCAGGACTAGTGGCCTCTGGGTGACCGAGGGAAGCCAGCTGTGGGAGCCCAGCTGTAACAACCAGGGGGGAACCGTGGGGGCTTCAGACAACCACAGCTGGTGACAACAGATGTTCTCCTGATGGGGGGGGCAGTGGGGGCCGTCACCTGGGTGGGTTTTGGCGGGGGGCACGGGAGGCATGGCAAGAGTGGACCCTGGGCGGCGGGGAGAACTCAGGCTACGGGACACCCACAGGCCCTGGGGGTGAGTAGTCCCACCCTGGCACCAGTGAGGGTGCAACCCCCAGGACCGCCAAAAGTGTCCATGTGCTTCCCAGCCTGGGGCTCCCAAAGGAACTGCCCTTGTCATCTGCTCCAGGGAGTTCTGGGGGCTAACTACCTGCCTGACCCTGCTGTCCCCTCTCATGGGGACCAGCAGCCCTGGGCTCCCCAACCCCGAGGGCCCTTTCGGGGCTTCCGAGGCCAGGCAGGCACTGATGGGCTGCTCGCTCTGTGACACGTGGGGAAGCTGGGCTGAGCAGGGGATCCCGCCCTGTCAACCCAAAGCCCATGTCCACATCTCCTGTGCGCCGTGACCTGGGGCCTTTCAGCTGCCTGCTCTTGAGGCAACCGTGTGGCTCCAGAACCCCCCTCCATGCCTTTCTCGGGGGCCACCTCGCCCACCCCCAGCCCCCGCCATGGGCGCCCCTCCCCTGCCCCGGGGCTGCCTCCAGTTCTATGTTGCACCACTCCTGGGAGGACATCAGTGCCCACCTGGATGCCCCTTGACCCCGGCTACTGTCCCCTCCATTTGGTGTCCTCTCCCATGCAGGGACAGCCGATGGGACAGCAGTGGGGATAGACCGGTAGGTCTAGGGTCGGGGGGGGGGGGTGGGCTGGGGACAGTAGGCACTGGTCCCGGGTGCGGGGGCTGTGGCTTGCAGAGCGTGTGAAAGACAGGGTGCAGCCTCACAAGCCCGGGGGTCCCAGGGCCGGGCCTCATCAAGCAGACGTTTGCTGACTGGCCAGCAGTGGGCTTCTCTGGGAGCCTGGCCGTTCCGCTCCCCTCCCCTTACAGCCGAGCCCACACCTGTGTCTCTGCAGGTGTCCTACGGCCCTTTGGGGACTCCCAAGCCTGATGCAGACGGAGGAGACTCGGTTGGTGCTAAGGATGGGGTCCCCCACCCGGGATGGGGCCCTGGGGCCCTGGGAACAGAGAGAAGGGGTGGGTGTGGAAGCGGGCTTCCCCTGCCCCTTCTGCCCACCCCTGCACGGCCAGAAAGGCAGTGGGCAACTGCCAAAGCCATGGGGACCACTACAAGAACACAATGCCTGGTGCCCCCAGCTCTGTGGGGCTCTCTGGGGCCCCGTCTGCGGGCAGGTGCACCCTCAGAGTGACCCCTGGCCGAGCCAGGCTGGATGAGGACTTCTGACGGGCCATTTCGGGAGGACGCTCCCAGCATCCTGGGTGGGGGTGCCAGTGTACTGGGTAGGCGGGACCTGAGTACTGAGCCGGGCCAGCACCCTTCCCTCTGATCCGTTCCTGTGTGGTGATAAGCCGGTTCCCGTGAAGCCAGAGACCTTGAAAGGGCAGCTCACGCTCTAACACTTTGGGTGTGACCCCCCCCCCCCCCGCATGCTTCCCACCATCCTGGCTTCAAAGGGGAGTCTCATCCCACAGCTGTCCAGAGTGGGGGCCTCAGGCTGACAAGGATGGGTCGGGAGGGCCTGGCAGGAGATCAGAGCCTTGTCCTGGGGTCAGGCCAGGGGACCGGGGACAGGAATGCAGGATCCGGGACGCAGGAGAGGCGTCGGGAACATGGGGATATACAGTCAGGACACAGGATGGGGACAGATCAGCCTTGGCCTGGGACTCAGGGCTCAGGGTTAGGGGCCCACAGGTGACGGCCAGGCTGCCGGCCTCTGAGGCTGAGCTGTGTAGGGCTTCTGAGGTCGCGGACCCGCTGCAGGGGCCGGCCTCACCAGGGGCTGCATGTCGGCCCAGGCCCAGGGCACAAGGCCAGGCCACCCAGGGACAGGGCGGCCTGTGGGGCAGGGGCGGCTGTGAGGTGAGGTACAGACAGGGCCAAGGCTGTTCAGGGAGCTGGGTCCCCCAGCTGGGCTGGGGGGAGGGGAGCAGACCCTGCCCCACACTTGGCACCAGCACAGGGCGTGAGAACCTCCTGGGAGTCCTAGGAGACCAGGGCCGGGTGGGGGTGGGGGGACAGGCTGCTCATCACGTGGGGGAGCTGGCCCTGGGGGCGGGACGGGGGTGGGACCTGTTGGGCAGGGGCGGGGCCTGGGGCAGGGGTGGGGCCTGTTGGGCAGGGGCGCCCTCTGTGCCCTGTGCTGACCTCAGCATGTGCCCAGCTGGACACGGCCACCCAGGCCTGGGGGAACCCGGAGCCTAGAAACTCTCCTGGAGGGGGCCTGGGTGATGTAGGGTCCTTGGGTCCAAGGTTTATTTTTAGGCCTCATGAGGTGTCTCTGAGGAAATATTTGCTTCAGGGGTACTGGTCCTGCCCGGGGCGGTGGCTGGGGTGCTGATGGGGGGGCCCTATCCCCACTGTCGCCCGTGGCCAGCCCTGGTGGGCAGGCAGGACCCAGGGAGGACCCTGCTCGCTGCCGGACCTCCAACCCCCACCCTGGGCTCCCGGTGGGCGTGGCCTCTGGAACAGGGGCGGGTCCGAGTGCTCCCTGGGGTGGAGCAGGGCCGGTTTGCCGCAGAAGTGAAGGAGGGACAGACCTGGTCTGCAGGCGGCCGCACCCCCCCCCCCCCCCCACCTGGTGGAGGCAGGGCCACCCCCCGGGGAAAGGCCCGTCCCCCTGGGCGTCTGGGGGCCTAGCAGGACTGCCGTGCATGTGCAAGGCCTCCGGGCCACAGGCTCCGCACCGAGCCCTCGTGCTGTCTGGCTCCCTCGCAGGTAGGTGTGGTCACCATGACACGGACGACCCTCACGAGGCCTGGTGGGGGCTTCTGGGCCAGCCCCTCACCGTGGCCCCTGGTGCAGTCCCTCAGGTGTCCGCTCCCCAGCCTGGGCCTGACCCATGGGCAGCCCCAGCCTCCCCCACTGATGGCCCAGCTCTGCCTGCTGGACCTTGTGAAGGTCTGTTCTGTCCTTCCTGAGGCCCCACCCAGGGCACACCCCGCCCCCCGCCCCATGTCTGCCCTGCTGAGCTCTCCACAGATCCACTGCAGCCCCACAGCCCCACCTCTCTGACCCCCGAACGCGGCTGCCTGCACGTGAGACTCAGCACCCCCCCGCCCTGCACAGGCTCATGTGCTTTGGGACCCTGGGGAGGAGCTGGTGCCCGCCCCCGGGCCCAAGGGGGTCTAGAGTACTGAACCTGCCTCCCACCTGGGCTCCTCCTGTGGAGACCACCCAGGGCCAGCTCCCATGGAGCCTCTCCTGATGGCTTGTCCCGGCCTCACAGACCCAGTCCTCTGCACTTCCCGGGGTCGGGGTCGTCCTGGGGTCCCGCCCGGTGGGCTCAGGAGCTCACCCCCAAAACTGCCTCTGCAGGGCAGCAGCCTGGCCCAGATGCTGTGGCCGCTGAGGCCTGGCCGGCTGCTCGTGTCCTAGCACCGCTGCTTTGCGGGCAGGAGCCGCTGAGCCAGGACGTGCACCCCCCCCCCCCCCCGCCCGGGGTCTACCACGTGTCCCCTGCCAGCCAGGCTTCCTGTGCCCCCACCCTGGGAATCTCGGTCAGCTCAGGGCGTGGGTGGGTGGGGACTCAGCACAAATTCAGCATCAGCTTGGGACAGGGCAAGGCTCTGGGGTCAGGGGCCCCTCCGCACATGTCTGCCTCTCAGGGCGCCGCCCGGTTCGTCCCGGGGGGGGGGGGGGGGGGTCTTGAGTCTGCCGTTCGTCTGGGAGGACAAGGCAGCGTGTTTGGGTCGGGCCCTGTGGCCCGCACAGGGGCCCGAGGCTTCCTGGGAGCTGGAACCCTGAAGCCGAGGTTCTGCGCCGGGCACACGCATCACCTCTCGCTCCCACTCGGGCTGGGTCCAGCTGGCCATGCCTGCTGGCTGGAGACTTGCTCCCTCCTCTGGCCGGGGAGGGCTCACCCCCAGAGGCTGCAGTGACCCCTGCCCGCAGTGTACCTTTGGGGTTCCGGGAAGGCCGAGGGGAGAGCCAAGCCCCGGGGAAGAGTGCACTGGCCTGGCGGGCATCTCAAAGGGGGAGCAGTGTGCTGTGGAGGGATCTGGGCGGGGGTGGGGGGTGGGGGGTGACTCCAGGCAGGGGACCGGACCGGGCCAGATGTCTATCCCCCACAGTGGCTGAGCTGAAACACACAATCCCAGACGGGGCTCGGGGACCCCCGAAAGGTCTGCACTAACCCCAGGTAAGGGAGTGGTGGGGCCTGAGACTCCCACACCCCCAGACAGCTGTGTGCCCACTCCCACTGCCTGCGACAGCCGGGAGCGGGGGGCATCTGGCCCTCGGCCGGCAGGTGGTGACAGCTGCCAACAGCTGGCCGGAGGGGCGGGCGCCGGCCTTTTCCTGAATCGCAGGGGCGGGGGTGGGGTGGGGGGTGGGCTTTGCTGGGCCCTCAGGGAGCCGGGCCGTGTGGCCGTGGAAGGGGGTTGCGCGGTCCTAGAGAAGGCCGAGCTGCTGTGCTCCCACCTAGCCGGGCCCTGGGCTCCGGAAGGGGAGCCGGAAGGGGTGTCTCGGCCCGTGCGCATGGGCTGAGGACTCCAGGAGGTTCCATCTGCCTCTTGCGGGGGCGCAGGGTCTGGGGGCTTCCTGAAGGGAAGGGCAAGGGTGGCAGAGCAGGGGAGGTGAGGGAGTGGAGGAGGCTGGGCGGTGGGCAGATGTCTTTGCTGGAAGGCGGTGCACCCCCACCCATCCCCCCGCCCCCGGAGGGAGACAGAGCAGGTGAGCTACTGGGGGGAGGGGGAGGCCCTGGCAAGAGAGGAAGCCCGACTCCGGCTCTGGGCGCCCAGCTCCCCAAGCTTGAGATAAGGGGGTGGGGGCAGCGGGTCCTACCCAGATTCTCGAACTTCCTGGAAAACCATGAGCCTCTGCGGGTTCCTGGAGACCCGTGTGACTCTTCCCTGGGATGACTGTCCCTGTCCCCCCAGACCCTTCCCAGCATCAACCCAGCAGCCTCCCAGGAAGACCCCCAACTGGGGCGGCACCAGGGCTGCTGCGACTGCCTGGCCCGGACCCTCCTCTGGGCCATGCCCCGGGGCCCTGGTTTGGGGGGGGTCACCCCGGAACTTGGGGACCACCTAGCTTTGGGCAGGCCCCGGGGGCACGGGGCAACGGGCTCTGGGGGTCGCGAGCCCCTGCCCTCTCGGAGCCTCTCCGTGAGCCGGTGTCTGGCTCTGACCCTCTGACGTGTGGGCAGGAAGGTGGGAGTCCCGGGTCACAACCCCACCCCCGCCTGGCCCCGGGGAAGCACCGCCCACCACCCCGCTGCCTGGCCGCTACCCCAGGGCTCTGACTCAGCCTTGGGCACGGAGGGGGGCGGGATGGGCAGGGCTCCGCAGAGGCGAATTCCTTATTCCTTCACAGCTTTTTCCTCTATTTTGTTTCCACTCTCTTCTAAAAGCCGTTCTCCACTGTTCGTTCCTGGAGCCCCTCCAAGACCATCGGCACCCGGCTCCGCGGGGCAGCCACAGAGCTCCTTTCACGGTGGTGGTGTGGTGGCGCTAAACCAACAGTGGGGCGGGGGCTGGTGGCAGGGCGCCCGAGGCCTCGCGGAGGCTGTGCGGCCCGGCGGGGTGGTGCTGTGCCCGGGGCCCCGGGCTCTGCCGGCCGAGCCGGCTGTGGCCAGGCTCCCCGCCTCCCCTCCCCTCCGGCTCCTCTGGTTGGGGCTCAGACACGGCCAGCGCTGGCCCCGGGTGTTCTGGGGGAGGCCTTGGAGCGCGTCCCCGGCCCCGCCAGTGTCCCGAGCGCGGGTGTCTGGCCAGCAGGGCCGGACTGCCTGTCGAGGCAGCGCGCAGCCCCAGGACCCTGGAACCGCCTGGGAGAAGGGGTGCTGGCTGCCTCAGGTTGTCTGTCCCCTGCCAGATGTCCCCCAACCTCGGGCTCAGGAAGGCTGTGGTTCTGGTGCCCACAACTGCACACAGTGGCACTCATTAAATGCTGGTGGGAGAAGCGGCGATGGGGCCCAGAATGTCGTGGGGTGTGGCACCAGAGCGTGTCTGCCTCCCTCCTCTCCTCCAGTGACCCAGGAGACCTGGCCGTAGACAGACAACAGGGGCTTTCCTCCTGGCCCAGCAGCCGTCACAGGCCACGGGGAACCCAGGCTGGGGGCGGGGGGGGGCGAGGCTGGACAGCCATGAACCACGGCCTGGCGACCGGAAGGGTCTGCATAGGGAAAGGCATGCGGAGGGCACGGCCGAGAACATCCCGGATTATGTCCCTGGATGTGCGGTGGCCGTGCGGTGGCCACTGGAGAGGACGGCCCGGGACAGACTCCCAGGCTCCCGGGCCTGTAGCTGCTGCCCACGGCCCTCTGCTCACTGGGCCCTCGCAGGCTGGAGGAGCCGTAGCTACAGACATGAGCACTGCCTACGGGGCCCGGCAAGGGCAGTGGCCCGGCCAGGGAGCGGGCCCAGAACGAGGCACAATCCACCCTTTGTTCCTGCGGCTGCTGGAGCCTGCGGGCCAAGAGGAAATGAGGGAGAGCCAGCCAGCAGCCCTCACCCGCCCGGCAGGCCCGGCGGCCAGAGGCTGGCGGCCGCCAGGGCAGGGCCCAGCGGAGGGTTGGAGGGGCTGCTCCAGGGAGGGGCCGGCTGCCCACCTCGCCACCCTCCGGCCCAGCACAGAGGGGCGTCTGCGAGCGGCCTGGGAGTCCAGGGCCGCGGCCTCCTGTGCCCCGACTGGGCAGCCGGCTCTGTGCACCCCAGCCCTCTCCCCTGCCCGCCCCCTCCGCCCCCAGGCACTGGCGGCCGGGCCGGCCGAGGGTGGCGGAGGCAGCGCGCCCTCGGACGCGAGCGAAGGGGTCCGCTGTCCGTCCTGCGGCAGGCTGGGCTTGCTGCCTTGCCCGTGGGGAGGGGGCACCCGGGAGGGCCAGCGCCCTGCCCCGTCTCACCCAGGGACAGTACGAGGCCTCGGATGGGAGTGTGTGCACACGTGTGATGCGTGGCTGTGTGTGTGTGTGCACACGTGGGCATGTGTGCTAGTGGAGGGGGCGGGTGTGTGGGGCTCGAGACCCCTTGCATCCCTTCTCCTCCTCAAACTGCATGCACCCCTGCTGGAGCCTCGTTCAGGAGGCTGCTGGTGGGGTCTCCCTTGGGGTCTCAGGGGAGCCGTGAGGAGGCCCGAGGCCGCCCGATCTGTCTCGGGATGCGTGGCAGCCTTTGCCTGAACCTGTGTAGAGGCTGAAAGTGACCCCCACGCCCCTTTGTGGCGCCATGATCCTTCTCTCCCCCGGGAAGAGCTGACTCTGCCCAGCCGGGCCCACCTTTGATCTTCACAGGCCGCAGTCCCCATCAGGGCTGGGCAGCCCAGCAAGCTGGCCCCGAGGGGGCCTTATCAGGTGCCACCGGGAACCCGAGCCCTGGCCTGCGGCCCCTCACCAGGGGCACGGCAGCATTTGGGTCGCCAGGGAGCGGGTCCTGGGGGCAAACCCCACGGCCACCGTGCCCACCCTCAGGGTCTGGGTGCGGGCCCTCTGGGAAGCCTGGGGTCTGAAGGCCCCCCAGAAGTGGCAAAGGCTCTGGGGAGCGAGAGGGCCTGTCCCAGGGCAGAGCAGGCGGATCGCCGTATCCCCAAGGTCCAGGCTCAGCCAGGGGGTCCCGGACGAGCTGGCTCCCTAACTGGGTGGCACCGCCGTCAGGGGTGCCTGGACGCCCACCTCGGGGAGGGCGGGTGGCAGCCGGCCTGCAGTTCTCACCCAATAGCAGACTTGAGCCCACTCCTGTGGGCCACGTGTCGACATGCGTGGACACGCATGTGTGTAAGGACCCTGCCAACTGCCACGCACCAGGGTCTGCGCATACCCACCCAAACAGCCCGTGGCCTTGGGCTGAGGTGGCGACCGCTGCTTGGAAGGCTGGGGCCTCAAACAACGCGGCCTGCCTTCCCCACGCCTGAGAAGGGGCCCCGCCTCTGGTTTCAGGGCGGCCGGGCCAGTCTGGCCTCACCCTGGCTCTCCCAACTGCTGGGTCCCCCAGACTTTCCCCCAGCCTCCTGCTGGCCACAGGGAGCTCGCCCAGATGGAGGGGGGGGGGTCCCAGGGCTGGGGTCCTCGCCCCCCGCCCCCCCCCCCGCCCCGAGGCCGGGGGGGGGGGGGGGGGCGGGGGGCGGGCAGCCCGAGCTGTGACATGGCAGCTGGAGCTATGGCACCAAGTGCTCCCGAGGCGAGGCTGACCTACTGTGGCCTTCAGGCCCTGTCGAGCCCCTGGTGCCCAGTGCTTATCCAGGAGTCTGTCAGAGCTGAGTCGAATGCCAGCCCGACCCCCTAACCCGATGAGGTCTCCCCTGGCAATGTCCCCTTCCGCTGATGGGCCTGGAAGGTCAGGCGGACTGCAGACTCAGGACCCAGGAGCATGTCCTCCAATTCAGGGGGGGGGG
>NW_024412376.1:168606679-168634508 GCF_014898765.1 Herpailurus yagouaroundi | reverse complement strand
CCCCCCCCCCCCCCCCCCCCCCGCTGCTGATCGTCCCACAGCAGGTCTGGCTCTGTTCTCTCCCCACGGACTCGGTGAGGCAGGGGAGTGGCACATGTCCCTCTGGTGGGGCCGCACTGTGTACAGGACTACACTTTCACGTGACAGGTGAACAATTTTGCCAAGGGGTGGCCCTGGGGTTGGTGAAGCATGTGACTCTTGATCTTGGGGTCGAACCCCACGTTGAGTGTAGAGGTTACTTAAAAAAAATAATAAAATCCGTAAAAAAATATTGCCAAGAAGGCGTGTACCAAGGAAGCCGGGATGGTGAGCAGGTGACAGGCTGCCTCTGCAGAGACGCTGTCCCCGGGGGTCACCTGGAGTCAAGTGTGCTGGCATGTAGCCCCAGGACCCTCTGGGCCCGGAGGGGGGCCGCCGCTGGGTCTGGCAAGGAGTCCTCAGCACAGGTAGGGTGTCCAAAGGTCACACGCCTCCCCCAGTGCTCACCTCCAGAGGCTGACCGACCGTGGTTTGTTCGTGTCCTTCTGGGGGGTGGGCGGGGCAGCAGCCTGGGGATGCGGTCCGTGCGGCAGGGACCCACCTCTGCACCCCTGCAGCCGCAGCACCAGGGACCCCGGTGGCCTGCACGCATGCTCAGGGGTGCTCCGTCCACAGCTGGTGGGGGGGCTCTGTCTTCTAGACACGTTTGCACCGGGGCCTGGGGCTCCACGTCCAGGTGGGTGGGAACAGACGCCCCCCAGCGGGGTGTCAGGGCAGCGGGCCGGGGCTCTCAGTCCTCCCTTGGGACCGAGGTTCCTAAAGGGAACATTGGTGAGGACAGCCCTGCCGGGGATCAGGAAGGGTGGGGGCAGGGCAGACCCCGCTGGCGAGTCTCGGGGAAGCTTCTTCTTCCAGAGGCTGCAGTGCTGCAACTGAGGTTCCAAAGGGCCACCACTTATCTGCTTGATCCACCGACATGGACAAAACACCGCGGGTCCCTGTCTCCCGGAAGGTCTCCGGGCCGCAAAGCCGGTAACTGTTGTCTGTCACCTGCAGCTTCTTCCGGGGAGGACGAGGCTGCAGGTGAGCCCAGCCTGGCAGCCTCAGGGCCCTCGGCCCCTGGGGAGCCTGACCCCCCCCCCCCAGGCTCACGGCTCAGACGCCCACTACCCGGTGGTCTGGGGTCACGGCCTCGAGGGTGTCCTTGGAGGAACAGGCATCTATCTGTCAGGAGCTGCCTGAAGCCAGAGCCCCTGTGGTGGGTTCCTCTTCTAATGTCCCCTGCCGGCCGGGGCGCTGAAGGACCAGCCTGGCCTGGCAGAGGGCTGGGGGCGCACGAGGGGGGCTCACTCGGGCAGGGAGCAGAGACTCTGCTGGGGCGTCTTCGGAGTCTTCCCAGCCCTCACCCTCCACCCCCCGCCTGGCCTGGCGCGTCCATGGGCAGGAGGGGGCTCTGGGCGTGTACAGGGCCAGGCGGGTGCCGCCGCGGGGGCCACCCTTGGCGGGGTGCGGGAGCTGGCCGGGCACGGTGGCAGAGCCGGGCGCCAGTCTCGCGTGCAGGGGCGTCGGGGCGTCTGTGTGCGGCGAGCGGGCGGGAGCGGTTCTGGGCTCACGTTACAGTTTCCACTGGAAAACAGCCCCATTCTGAACATTGGCTCCGAGCTTTTAAAAAATTGCAAATATATCCAGTTTCCAGACGAGCGCTCACCAAGTGAACTTGGCTGTTTCTGCCGGGCCCACCGAGGGGGGGCGCCTGGCCCAGTCGCAGCCACAAGCTGGGGCCAGGTGGGCGGGGCCGGCCCGCAGCTCCGGGGGGGGGGGGGGGGCCGCCTCGGCTGGCCTGGCCCAGGGCTACCGGGCCCCTGGCACCCAGAGGGACACAGGGCACAGGCCAAGGTTCAGGGAGTGGCCACCTCCCCACCACACAGGGCTGTGTCAGGCCGCACCCTGGGGCCAAGGCGTGTGGCCACCGACTGCCACGTGCTACTGAGCCCTGTGCGTGCCACACACTCACGTGCGGCTGGAGACGGAGCAAACCCAGGCTTCTGGGGTGTCGGGGCCACGAGGTGGCGGCTGACTCCGGGGCCCTCCCTAGCTGTCACCTGCGGTTGTGTGTGTGGAGGGGGCTTGGTGTGCACACGTGAAGTGTGCGGTGTGCGTGTGTGTGTGTGTGCATGTGTGGGTGTCCCGCGCCTCCCTCACGCTCAGGGATCAGGGCAGGGCTCAGGCCCCCAGCACCCCTAGGACATCGGGGAGACCAGGTCCCCAGGGAGGTCCCGGCCCTGGGGGCAGGCGGGCCATGCTGGGCCCTGGGGGGCAGGCCCTTTGTTGACCTTGGCACCCCTGGGGAGTGGACCGTGGGGGGCAGAAGTCTGCTGGCCTGGTCCCTGTGTGTCCCCACGCCAGGCACCCCAGGTCAGGAGTGAAAGCCCCATGCCTCCCTCTGGATGGCCTGTTTTCCTTGGAAGGCGGGGAACAGTCTCCCGTGCAGTGTGGCTGAGACACCAGAGGGCAACAGTGCCCACCCGGTGAACCCGGACCCCCACCCCAGCTGCGTCCCCAGCTTCAGAGAAGGCTCTTTCTGATGCCAGAAACACGTGGAGACTCTTCCAAGGACCAGATTCGAGCTCTTTGCGGGTGGGAGTCGGGCAGCCCAGAGTAGGAAGGGGGGTGCAGGCAGCTTGGAGCCCGGGCCCTGCCCCTGCTGCCTGCACTGCCCACACAAGACATCTCAGCTCCTGGGGGAGGCGGCCGGGGCTGGACACGGTTCAGGAAGGTGCTGACCCATCTCACAGATGGGAGAGCGGCCCCGCTCATTAGTCCTGAGGGGAGCTGATGTTTCTTCCTTTTAAACCTAGGTTCTGTCAAATGTCTCCTCTGAAGGTGGGGATCCCTCGGAGGGTTCTAGAAGCGCTGGTGACCCCAGTTCCTCCCCAAGGGTGGGGGCCACCAGCAGGGCCTTGTGGTGACCCTGGCCCTGGGGTTGTGTGCCCAGAGACTTCCGTGCTTTTCCTCATGGGGGACACACCCCTTGTTGGTTTATGCCCAGGAAGCGCACACGGCAGGAAGAAAACAAGTCTCAGCGGCTAAGAACCCCCCTCCCCCTGCCTCCGCGCCCTGTCTGTGCTCCCAACCGCCCGCCCCTCCTCCCCACCACCTCCGCGCTCCGATCGTGCTCCCAAACCGCCCGCGCTCCCAAACCGCCCGCCCCGGGTCCTGGCTCTGAAAAGTCCTGAGGCAAATCGTTTCTCTGCCAAATTTCAGTGTGAGATGTAGAAAGGCAGAAACCAGAAGCAGTAAAAGTGAAAACAGAAAGAAAGGAGGCTTTCCTCAGAGGAGAAAGGTCTGGAAGGGGCGCGGGAGCTGGCCGCCTGCCTGGGGGACACAAAGTGGGGTCAGGAGGGCCTTGCCTGGCACATCCTGCTCACGCCCACCAGGGCCGAGGCCCCACATTAGGGCCAGTCACCCAGGGCCGGGGACACAGCCAGCAGCCCACGAAGGCCATGGCCCTCTGGGCCCGGCCCCAGGGCGGTGTCCCGTGTCCAGGAGCGGGAAGGGGTTTGCCGAGAGGGTCCTGAGGGTGCCAGCCGTACGTGTGGTGTGGCCGGCCCGTGTCCTGGAGGCCCGTGCCACGTCCGCACACGACGGCAATGGACAGCCTCACCCGGGAGGGCAGGCCAGGCAGGGAGCAGAGGCTCTGCCCTCACTGAACACGTGGTGAGGCTCGGAGTGGCTCTGTGCCTCAGTTTCCCCAGTTCTGCAGCCACGAGATTGCACTCACAATCCCTGCACTCTGCGGACTCCGATGCCCTTGGTCGTGTCTGGACCTTCAAGGACACTGGCGTCCACGACGTCATATCACTCCTCACCCCTGGGTCAGCCCCTACCCCCCAGCAGGGGCTCCAGTCACCCCCACGACGCAATACCTGTTTGGGCCACCCCCTGCCCGGTGCCTGCCGGGGAGAGCAGGGGGGGCTCTGGACGGGGGCCCTGTGTCCACTCCCTCCCAGCCTGGCTCTGCGCTGTCCCCTGGCTCCCGCCCTGTGTTCTGAGCCCCGCCCCCCCCCCCCCCCCCGCCACCGCCCCTACACGTGGCCCCAGCCCGAAGGGCAGGGGGCTTGCTGTCTGCGGGATCCAGTCTGCATCTCAGTGTCTCTACAACGGTGAACTAACATTTCCTGAAGATGAATTTATGAGGTTCTTGAAGGTCTGTAACTCTAGTTACCAAATTCTTTCCTCCCTCCCGCGCTTCTGCAGCTGGCGATTTCCCTTCCTCGGGGAAAACGCTCCTCCTCCCCGCCCCCCCCACCCCCCAGCTGTGCACGTGAGGCCCCACACCTGCCGCCAGAGGACACAGTCCGGCCGCAGTGGCCACAGTGACAAGTGAGGGGCCCGGGGTCAGGCGCAGAGCTCCCCCTGCAGCCCCGGGAGGCAGGAGGCCCCACTTTCCAGCCGCACGTGAGGCCATGAAGCCTGAGGAGGGGCATCTGAGACCCCCAGCCGATGGGTCCCAGGTCCTCCGCTCAGGATGTGGCCACCGTCCTGCGCTGTGAGCCCTGGTGTGGCTGCCGGGCACACCCACCGCACAGACCACAGTGTCACTGAGTGTGTTCGGTGTCCCTGGGCTCAGGCTGGCTCTTCTAGAAGCAATTTTCCAAGTAATGTGGGTGCTGACTGTGACACACAATTACTTGCTGGAGAGATGTGGAAGCCCCCACCCCGGCCCCCTCCCTCTCTTGCAGGAATCTCCTACCGCACCTGGGATCTGCCAGTCCTGTCCAGAAGCTTCCGCCCACTCTGTGCACACCCTGAGCACGCTGGACCTGCAGCCACCCTCCCGCCAGGCTCCAGGAGGTGGCTGTGCCCGTCTCAGCCCGTCAACATCGGCTTCCTGGGCTGTGGGTGCAGCCAGCACGTGTCCACGAGCCCAGCAGGCAGCGCGGTGACTGCCAGAGACACAGACCCTGCAGCCCCCTCCCCAGATCGCCTCCAAGGACACAGGCAGCTTCGCCCAGACTTCTAATCGCTCCGTGACAAGGTTGGAAATTTGAGAGTGAAAGTCCTTGGCCACAGAGATCCCAGGGCATCCTTGGCCGGGGCTTACAGCGGACCCGGTGTCTCCGCAGCCGGCAGGACAACAGGCCCTTGGGCGCCTCAACCACACGGGCTCCCTCCACCCTTCGCCGGGCCCGGATGCGAGTTGGTCACTCGGACTTTCTGAAGCAAGTATCTACACGGCAGTGCCCGGACGGCCACCCGAATGTAGGTTTTCCTCTGGAACGCCTGCTTTGGCCACGAGGAAACGTCGGCTGAAGCCGGATGAGAATCCTTCCGCTTGCGGGATTGGCCCGTGTGCTTAGAACATGCCCGTGGTCGTGGCTCAGGGAGGCACGTGTCGGTGTGAGCATGCCGCGTGTGCGTGTGCCAGCCTGCGTGGCACCAGCAAGGAAGGGCGGCCGTGTGACTTTTCTGTGTGTATGAAAGTTGAGGCGAAGGGCTCGGCTCGGCAAGGGGAGCCCGAGGAGGCCCCCCGGGGGGGGGGGTGGCCTGACATCGGAGCACCAAGCACCTGCCTCGGGGTGTGCTACCAACCTTCTCACCAGGCAGCGGGGTGCCTCCCGTGACACAGAGTTCAAGGCTGTGTGGACATCTGCCGGTGTGGCCGTCCCTCCCGGGGCCTCTCCCTGCCCTGATAGCGGGAGGATCGAGGGTCCAAGATGGGGCGCAAACAGGGAGTCAGGGACGCCCGCCCCTCCTCCTGCCGTGTGAGTCCCGGCTCCACGGGTCCCTTCAGCACAACGCAAAATCGGTGCAGACTTGGATTTGCCACCGAAGAATTTTAGGAATTTCCTCCCGTCTGAGAAGAAAACTCCCTCCATGTCACTACTGCGGGGGCGTGGAAGGCCTCTGTGCCCCTGGGGGTGCGCTTTGAGCCTCTGGCTGCACAGCGTAAGGTCCAGAGCACCAGGGCGTCCGGGCTGGGCCGGGGGCCTGGTGGCGGCAGAGCCCACACCCGCTCCCTCCGCGCTCGCCCTTCCCGGGCTCAGGTCCTCCTGTCTTCCCGGCAGTCCCAGTTCTGCGTCACCGGCCCCAGAAACCTCACTGCTGGCCACGGGCGGCGGTCCACGGCGGCCCGGTCTCCGCTGCTCCCGGTGGCTATAGTTGGGAAATAGTGCCGCTTGGACACCCTTTCTTTCACTTTGTAAACTAATATCCAATTTGACACTTCATCCATGGACATTTTACAGCTAAAACCAAAGTTTCTGACAGACGGCGTCAGCTCGGTCTTAGAGGCCGGCGCCTGGAAGAGGACGGGGACGCAGCCTTCTGCAGGCTGCTGGCCTGTGAGGGGGGCGGGGGGCGGGGGAGGACGGTGAGCGCTTAGCGACCTGTCCTCCGCAAGGCAAGGTCGCGCCAGGTGCATGGGGCCACCGTGTCTGTGAGCTTGTGAGCACTGGTCCCAGATGCAGGACGTGAGAACGCAAGCCGGGGAAACCTTCTTATCTAGGGAAAAGGGACCAGAATATGTCCTTGCTTACATGAAAAAAGGAACCACAGGACTAGGGCTGTCCAGGGGAGCGGGGAGCCGGGGGCCAGGTGGTCCTCTTTAAAGGCCCTCCTTTTGGGTATGTTGGACTTTAGAACCAGGTAAACGTGTGCTGCAATGGTAGAGAATTCGATGGAAAACAATCCCTAAAAATGAGGGGTTTGGAGAAACTGCACCAGCTGCAGGCGGGGATCCCTGTATGGTCCCTGTCATCTGAGTCCCCACGCAGCCCAGGGGCTCCAGGGCTGGCCTCAAGGCACAGGTGACGGAGCTTTTGCAACACCCAGCCAGGGATTCCCACCCCTGCCAGCTGCCCTCCCCTCCCCTCCCCTCCCCTCCAAGCTCCAACAGGCACCCTAGCCCTTCACCAGGCTTTCCCGGGCCAGGGGCTCTGGGGGCTTTGGGGTGCCTGTGACTCACAACCTGCTGTCCCTCCCCACCGGGCCTCCCTCCTGTCCTTTCCCAGCACCCAAGAGGAGCAAGGCTTCCAGGCCTACGTGGGAGGGGGAGGGAGAGCAGGGTGGGGTGAGTGCACTCCCCTCAACGTGCCTGTTACAGAAGCTGCTCCGGGGCCCAGTTTGGCTAAAACCAAAACAAATGGTCCCACAAGTCCGGCGTCCTCCGAAAGATGACAGTCTGGAAGGTCCTTTCTGGCCAAATGGCAGACTGAGCCCTTGGGGAGGGGGCAGGCAAGGAGGGAGGGGGATTGAGGGCCGGGGGGTGTGGGGAGGAGGGTGCAGGGGGGGGCAGGGATTGGGGGTGGACCTGGGGGACGGAGAGGGAAGGGGATTGGGGCCAGGGTGGACGGGGGACTCTGCCCCAAAGCTAGGCTATTTCCAGGCATAAGTGTCATCTTGTAATTAAGACAAGATGAGGAGCAAACCGAACATGGTAGATAAGCTGTCAAATATCTACTCCGCACGTATTGGGCGCACCGGGTCAAGGGGGTTGGGTACAACACGCAACCCTACTGGGCGCACCGTGTCGAGGGGGTTGGGAATAACAGGCAACCCTACTGGGCGCACCGGGTCGAGGGGGTTGGGTACAACACGCAACCCTACTGGGCGCACCGTGTCGAGGGGGTTGGGAATAACAGGCAACCCTACTGGGCGCACCGGGTCGAGGGGGTTGGGTACAACACGCAACCCTACTGGGCGCACCGTGTCGAGGGGGTTGGGTATAACACGCAACCCTACTGGGCGCACCGTGTCGAGGGGGTTGGGAATAACATGCAAATAGCCTTCACGGGCACATTTGAACAGAATACATTATAAAAGCGGGCCGGTGCTGCCACCTGAGAGGCCTGCTCTCACGGTGTCACACCCACCTCTGCACGGAAGCCCTGAAGTGCATTGAAGAGGTTTGTCCCACCTGTGGAGGTAAGAGCTCAGTCCAGAGATGGGCCCGAGGCCCGGTCTGCACTTGCAAATACGCGGGTTTCTGGGCACCTTACTACCACTGGTGCTCAAGGACCTTCCCTGGGGGCCGAGTGCCAGCCCCCCCTCGCCCCCTCCCCACAGCACATCCTGGGTGGTGTCCCCTCAGACAGGTGACCAGGCCTCCGGTGGCCATGAGGGGGCCGCTCCGCACTGCCATCCCGCGTGACAGAGCCCCGTGGGGCAGATGGCCGCACACTGGAGGCGCCGGGCGCTGCCCCCCAGGCCGCGTGTGCGGGGCACGGCTGCCGTCTTTGTTCACGGCAGGGATGGCACTATTATTCAGATATCTCATTTAGTTTTGCCTTTCCAGTGAAAATTATTAAACAATTTTTTTTTATTATTAAGGTTTATTTATTTTTGAGAGAGAGAGAGACAGAGCGTGAGCGGGGGAGGGGCAGAGAGAGAGGGAGACACAGAATGCGAAGCAGGCTCCAGGCTCTGAGCGGTCAGCACAGAACCCGACGCGGGGCCCGAACCCGGACCGTGAGATCACGACCCGAGCCGAGGCCGGACGCTCAACCGACCGAGCCACCGATGTGCCCCGGAAGTTCTAAACACATCACACGACGCCATCCCAGGTCATCAGAAAAATGCTTTATTCAACGGCGTTACTTCATTCCACGCAGACGCGCGCACGAGCATGTTTACTGCCTAACGCACACACGCCAGAGCCGAGGGGGCCCGGAGGGCCAGGCCGGGGACGGGAGCTCGTTCACCTTCCGTGCGGGACTCCCTCGAGGCCAGCAGACCCTGCGGGAGCATGGATAGCCGTGACCCAAGGTGGACACGCCCGGGACCGCCACTCACGTCTCAGCCACTCACCAAAGCGCCACGGCACGACCATCAGGAACGCGCAACGCGTCGCGTCTGCTTCTGCCACACACGCGCGCGTGCGGGAGAAGCAGCTGCCCTCGGAGCAGGGCACACTTGCCTGCGTGCTGTCTCTGCAGCAGTGCGGAGATGCTGATGGGCTGCCTGGGGGCCGCTGCCTGGGAGCCCCCCAGGCTGGGCGAGCCCCCTCTTCCTGCTCGGCCTGGGGCCTGGGGCGCGGGCACCTGGGACAGCCCCTTGCCGGGGACAGGCAGCGGTGGGACCCTAGGAGTAAACCCGACAGACACAGAATCCTCAGTGACAGGGCCTCCCCGGCCCCCCCGCCCCCCTCCCCCCCACCCCACGGCATCGACCACGCCCCTCGGAGCTTTCCAGTTCTTCGGTTTTAAAAAGCAAAGCATGAAGCGGTCTACACGACATAACCCTGCTCGGAACACACGCAGAGGGGTTTAAGAAGCAGTACACAAAGGTCAGCGGCATGAACTACAGTGAGTCAGGTGGTGGACACCTGGGGCGGGGACACTACCTGAGGGCCTGGGGCAGCTCCCTGTGACTTGGCGTCGGGCCGAGGGGCTGAGGGCCGCGGCGGGCGACGCTGCCTGCGGTGGACAGGAGCAAAAGGTGAAGACAAACACAGAGGCCCGTACCTCTGCCCTCGGCCGCCCCCTGCCACGTCCCCGACCTCCCGCACCCACACCCTTCCCGACCGGGCGGCCGCACCCACAGGACTGGAACGGAACTCCTGGGATCCAGTGCTGTGGCCCCCGTGCCCGGCAGCTGCCCGGGGCACACCCGGACTGGACCGCCAGCCCCGCAGAGCTTCCGCCCGACACCGAGCTCTGGGCCGCAGGCTGGGCTGGGGAGGGCACCCGGGATGCAGACGGCTCAAGACATGTGCGGAGACCTGCTCTCTGTCCTACTCTGTCCCTGCTCCTGTCGCTCAGAACCACTGGCAGGGAAAGGCACTTTCACCAGCTTCTGGCTCTGAGTCCCTTAGCCCCAGCACCGGCTCTGGTCTCCGCCCACACCGCCAGGCTCCCGAATTTCTGCTGACATCCTCCGTGCTAATAAGAAGCTTCTTTGAAAGACGCAAACAGCCCCTGGCACGCATTAGTCACAGCAGAGAGCAAATCTGAAGACTACTACTGTTTAATACCCGAATTCCTTTGCATCCAAATCTTGGAGAATTTTAACAGAAGAATGGCAGGGAAGACAGCATTTAGGCTCCCCGTGTTTCCTTTCACATTGAAGAACCCGGATCAGAGAGGGGCAGCGCCTTTCCCAGGGCCGCACGGCACCCAGTGGCCAACAGGGACCTCGTGTCTCTGCCCACCGGCCATGCCGCAGCACAATGGCTGAGACCAGAGACGCAAAATGACTCGTTACTTATCTCCTGTGTTTTATGATGGTTTGACACCACGGGGCCTTGCTTATTCTGGGAAGACCACCCCTCCCAGGGCTAGCTGACTTCCAAAGAGTAACGATTCGTCTGTGAGCTGGCCTGTGACGTGAAATCTGAGTGCCCAGAGGTGCTCCCCATCCCCTCCCCGCTCTGCCCTACCCCCATCCCCAAAACTGCTGAAATGATCCCAAGTAGCCAATCCCAAGCCGTCCTCACTGCCCACCACTCCTTCCCGTGAAGACCGGCCACCCTGCTCCCTCTGCCCGAGGGCCCCTGTGGGGCGTGCCCGCCTCCGGCTGCCGGGGCTGTGAGGAAAACCTTGTCTCCTGGTGGGCTGGCCACACATCTCATCAGACAAGTCCCGGGACATTTTAACCCCGGCTCAACACAAACGGTAATGGCAGGTTACGTGCTCAACACGCTACAGCCCACGGAGAGGGAGTCTTAGTTACTCTTTGCGGGACTCGTGGCGATGACGGTTATCAACAGAGATGAGGGAACCGAGGCCCCTGGAGGTGAACTCACAGGGGTTTGGGGTTGACGCCCCGCACGCGGCAGGTGGGAACCTTGTGACACACGGGGTCCGAGCGGGAACCCCGGCCACGCGGGAACTCCAGAGCAGGGCACGACCGAGCACTCGGGCGCTGGGGCGTATCCCCTGCTTCGGCCTCGCTGGGACCGGGCGCTCAGACCGAGGCTCCCCAACCGACAAGACGGGCAGCAAGTCAAGGCCCGTAGCTCCTGTTCCAGAAAGCCATGCCGTTCAAAGAGGTTAGAAAGATTTCCATTGGCAAACGAGAAATTGGCCGTTTAGAGAGGACAAGCTCCCTCATCCAGAATATGGAAAACCTCATCGGCCTGTGGCGGCAGACGGACGAGACCGCGCTGTTTCCTGAACGAGGCACCAACGTGCCACCGAGGCAGGTGCTGGCGGGCGGTCGCTGAGGGGGAGGGGTCCCGGGCGGCGGGGAGCAGGGCGGCTGTGCCCGGGACAGGGGGGAGCTCCCCGCTCCGTCAAGCGCGCTCGTGGGGAAGGGGCCCAGGCCGCGCAGAAGCCGGGACCAGCCGGACACAGACGTGAACCCCGGCACGGCCAGCCCACGGGGGCAGCCGGCAGCCACACGTGGACCGGGCGGTGGCACAGCGAGATGGGGACAGCCAGGGGCGGGCGGTGCCGAGCCGGCTCCCGCACGAGAGACGAGATCGTCTTAAGACGACAAGGCCGGAGGGCTCCCCGCTCGAGGAGGAAACCAGGGCGGCCCAGGGCAGCATGAACCTCCATGGGCTGGAAGCGGTGGCCCACGGAGCCACGTCCAAGGAAGCGAGCCTCCGAGATGCACACGAAGCGAAGCCACTCAGACGTGGACAGAGACCGGGAGAACCCACCGCCAGCTGCCCTGCCCTACGACGACAGCGCGCTCCAGGCCGAAGGGAAAGGAGAGTGGCCGGTAACGAAGCCCCGGAGGTGGTCAAGTAAAGGGTGTGTACGTGTGCCTTTGTCTCAAGACCTTCAAGAAATGGGAGTTTGAAATCCTTCGCGTGCCGTGTTCCTGGGTAACACCATGGATGCCGTATGCGTCCCCACAGCACACGTGGTTATCCGGCAGCGAGACGGCACGCAGCGGGGGAGGGGTGTCGGGGGACAGTGTTGCTGAATCTCACCGCAGGTAAGTCAGCTTTCACGTCAAGTACGTTGCGACGGGTGCGCGGCCTAATTCCTAGGCAATCCCGGAAAATAACCACACGTTGCCGGAATATCAGCCGCAGAATCGAACGTGTGTCGATTCAGTGGGCTCGGCCACCCTGACACAGCACCCCAGGCCGGGGCCGGGCTTTACCAGCAGACACGGTCCTGGAGGCTGGCTGGCGTCCAGGAGGGCCCATCCCCGGTTCCCCGCTGGCACCTTCTCTGCGTGCCCTCACCGACCTCTGGGGCGGGGAGCCAGTGAGCTCCCCGGTGTCTCTTTTCTTTGTTGCTGTTTTACGGTTTTGTTGACATAAATACAACGTGCTTTTCCCCCCTTTTTCTGGTGTCTCTTCTTATAAAGACACCAACCATATCAGACTGGGGTCCCACCCAAGGACCTCATTTACCTCTTAGAGGCTCAGTCTCCAAATACAGTCATGTGGCAGGGGGTTAGGGCTTTAATGTGAATTTTGAGGGGAAACGATCCAGCCCATAGCAAAATCATACACTAAAAATATTTAATGCGAAAAAGGCAGTTAAGGAGATACAGACAACAAATCCCAAGACATACATAAAATAATAACAAAATGGCAGACACATATGCAAACATACTAATAACTGTGTTAACTATCAGCGGACCAAGCAGTCCAGTCAAGAGGCAGGGATTTTAAGAATGAAACCAGGCACGAAGGCAAACATCTCATACTGTCTGCAACAGGCACACTTTGCATTCAGACACAAACAGGCTGAACATTTTAAAATGGGAAAAGATACGCTATGCAAACCGTCACCAACTTAAATTAAATGAAGAAAATCCCACCATCAAACATAATTACTGAGGCAGGAACGTATCAGTAGAAATGAGACCTGTACGCTGAAAACCGCAAAAGATCCCTTGGGTAAATCAGAGATGCGAGAAGCGAGGAGACGTCACCAACAGATCCCGAGACTCAAAACTCTTAAGATATCAGTTCTCCCCCAAACTGATTTGCAGATGCGATGTAACTGCTATCAAAATCTTAGCAGGATTTTTTGGTAGAATTTGACAAATGGATCTTACGATTAATGTAAAAACGCAAAGGACCTAGAACAGCCAAGATTATTTGGGTAAATTAAGAACAAAGTCAGACGGCTCCCACTGATTCCAAAATTTACGGTAAAGCAAGAGTAAGAAGATGGTATTTTGGGGGCGCCTGGGTGGCTGAGTCGGTTGAGCATCCGACTCTGGCTCGGGTCATGATCTTGCGGTCCATGAGTTCGAGCCCCGCGTCGGGCTCCGTGCTGACAGCTGGGAGACTGGAGCCTGTTTCAGATCCTGTGTCTCCCTCTCTCTCTGCCCCTCCTCCGTTCACGGTCTGTCTCTCTCAAAAATAAACATTAAGGGGCGCCTGGGTGGCTCAGTCGGTTGAGCGTCCGACTTCGGCTCAGGTCACGATCTCATGGTCTGTGTGAGTCCGAGCCCCGCGTCAGGCTCTGGACTGATGGCTCAGAGCCTGGAGCCTGCTTCCGATTCTGTGTCTCCCTCTCTCTCTGCCCCTTCCCCGTTCATGCTCTGTCTCTCTCTGTCTCAAAAATAAATAAATGTTTAAAAAAAAAAACTTAAAAAAGATGGTATTTTTGAAATTTTTAAGTAATCTCTATATCCAACGTGGGGTCAAACTCATGACCGTGAGATCATGAGTCACATGCTCCACCAACTAAGCCAGCCAGGCGTCTCCAGGAACACAGTATTTTGATTAGTGGAAGAGAATACAAAGTGCAGAAGAATACTTTGACAGGACTGACCAATTAACTTCAATTTTGGACTTTTTATATGCAGAATTACAACTGACTTTTACGTATGGATCTTGTATCCTACAATCTTACCAACCTTGTTTATGATTCCTAGTATCCTTAAAGATCCCTCATGATTTTCTGCACACAAGGGCACACCGTCTACAATAAAGACACTCTACTCATTCTCACCCAATTGATGTGCCTTTCACTTCCTTCTCTGGCTTCCCTGCACCGGCTGGAGCCCTCAGTGGATGTCGGACAGGAGAGGGGCTGTGGACCAGAGGCATCTCACCATGTCCCTGGTCTCAGAGTACAGCATGATCCCTCTCAACAGTACCTGGTCAGCTCTGGGCTTTCTGCAGATGCCCTTTACCTGGCGAAGAGGTTGCCTTTTATTACATGTTTCTTGAGAGTTTCTACAGTGAATGATTGTAGAATTTTGTCAAATTATCTGTTGAAAAGCTCTAATGTTTTTTAGGTCCTTTACTTCTACTAGTATACTAATTAGTCGATCTTCAGATGTCAAATAACCTTGAATTCATAGGATAAATCCCACTTGGTGATGGCATACAATCCTTTTCCTAGGTTGCTAGATTTGATTGCCTCATGTTTTTGAAGAATTTTGTATCCATATTCATAAGGAATACTGCTCAATTATTTTTCTTGTGCTGTCATTGGCTTTAAGATATTGCTGACCTTATGAAAACTGGAAAGTGTTCAGTCCCCTCCTACTTTCTAAAAGAACTCATATAGGACATTAGCTCATTAAATGTCACATAAAATTCACCCATAAAGCTATTGGGAAAAGGGCTTTTCTTTATGGAAAGATATTAAAATTACTAATTCAACTTCTTGATGGAGGTCCATCCAGATTTACTATTTCTTCTTGAGGTAGTTTTGATAACGTCTTGATAGGAATTTATTCATTTCACGTAAGTCATCTACTTTGGTAGTATAGAAGTATTCACAATATTCTTATAACCCTTTTAATATCTGTAGGGCGTATAGTGGTACTCCTGATACTGGTAATTTGTGCTTTCTTGGTCACTGTAGGTAAAAAGTTTACCAATTTTGCTCATCTTTTCAAGGGACAAGCTTTAAGCTCCACTGACTTTTCTCTGAGAGTTTTCTATTTTATATATTTCAAATTTATTTCGTTGTAGTTAACTCCCTAAGGTGGAAGCTCACTGGTTTTAGGTCTCCTTCCTTTCTCATGCATTTATTTTTTTTAATGTTTTTTTTTTTAACTTATTTTTGAGAGAGACAGAGCAAGTGGGAGAGGGGCAGAGAGAGAGAGAGAGAGACACAGAATCTGAAACAGGCTCCAGGCTCTGAGCTGTCAGCACAGAGGCCGACACGGGGCTCAAACTCATGAACTGTGAGATCATGACCCAAGCCGAAGTCAGACGCTCAACTGACTGAGCCACCCAGGCGCCCCTCTCACACAAGCATTTAAAGCTATACATTTCCCTCTAAGCACTGCTTCACCTGCATCTCGTATATTTTGATATGTTGTATTTTCTTTCATTCATTTTCTGGTGTTACTAGCGATTTTTTCTCCTTGATCCATTAAAAGCTATAATTGTGTTAATACTTGTTTTATTATCAGATTTTCCTTCTGCTGACTTCCAATTTAATTCCACTGTAGTCTGAAAATACACTTTACGTGATCATGATCCCTTTAAAGGTGTTGGGACTTGTTTTGTATCCTGGTATGTGGCCTACCCTGCAGAGTCCCCCTTTGCCCTGGCAAGGAACGCACGCTGTGCTGTTGTCAGGTGGAGGACAGTGCCATTCACGTTACTGGAGCGGGGAACTGAAATACCCAAATCTCAACTGTTGAATTAACCATCTCCGCTTTTGTCAGTTTTGACCTTCTGTACTTTCCATTTTGGTGTGTCTACACTAATAATTATTACGTCTTCCTGGTGTGTTGACCCTTTAATCATCATGAAATGCCCTTCCTGGTCTCTGGTAATATTTATCTTAAAAAACCTGCTTTGTCTGATGTGAAAATAGCCTCCCTAGCTCTGTACTTGCTATGCCTTTTCCCATAATTTTTCTATTTGTCTCCTTGAATCTACAAGTGTGCCTTCTGTCAGGGTAGCTCTTGTGCCGTCTGACAATCTCCGCTCTTCCACTGGGGTGTTTAGCGCGTTCACATTTAATGTCGGCCCCAATGGATCAGATCTGTGTGTGACCACGATGCTATTTGTTTCCTTTTACCTTCCTGGTCTAGCTGCCCCATCAACCTCTGAGAAGAGAGCACTGAGATCTCTAAGACCGAGTCTATTCCTTTCCTTCTCGTCTGCTTTTGCTTCGTTAATCGCCTCTGTTGTTGCGTGCGTACCGCTGAGACGTCGTTCATCTCCAGAAACGTCCTTTGTCCAAAACCACTTTGTTCGTTATTCACACCGCAGCTCCAGCTCATCTGCTTACTGTCCACACAGTGCGGTTTCCACCCTGTCCTCCGCTTCCTTGTGCTGCTGGATTACAGGCCTCCGGCAGACAGCGCGTAGCTACAGCTTCTCCACCCGGTCTGACGAGCTCTGCCTTTTCATCGGTCTTTAGTGTTCGTGATGAAGGGAAGCACTGATAGGATCTGGTTTGTACCTATTCTTCTATTTATCGTCTACGGTCTCATGTGTCTTTTCCCTTCTAGTCTGCCTCGCCTTCTTTTGTGGCAAACAAATGCCTTTTAATGCAATATTTGAATTCCTCTCGACTTAACTGTATCTTTGAAGTCATGTTTGTTTGTGTTTACTTGAAACAAATCGACTTCCAGGTAAGGCTGACTTCATTCTGCTGTGTCACCTCTGCTCCGACACGGCCCTGTCCCCTGCTCTGTGCGTACCGCCCCAGGTGCTGGTTTGTTGTGTTACACTTGCCACTTCCACCAACTCAGGTCTGCAAAATACCAGAGAATGAGACCCTGTTCCCTCCAGTCCCGTCAGTGTGTATCCTCCGCTCAGTGCCTCCCATTGGATTTCCTGTAGGGCAGGTCTGCTAGCGACCCTTGTTTGAGTTACTCTGTAATGTGTTTATTTTGTCTCAACTCAATTTTTTTAATGTTTATTTGAGAGAGAGTGAGCGTGGGGGAGGGGCACAGAGAGAGAGAATCCCAAGCAGGCTTCAAGCTGTCAGTGCAGAGCCCGATGGGGGCCTCAATCTCAGGAACCGTGAGATCATGACCTGAGCCGAAATCAACAGAAGCTTCACCAACTGGGCCACCAGGCACCCCTGTTTTGTGTAAACTTTTAAAGGAGAATTCTATTAGATACAGAATTCTTGGCTGACCCAGGCCTGGGGGGTCTCTAAGCCTCTGTTAGAATTGAAGGTCTATAACTCTTAAAACTGCTGAAGACAGAAAAGACAAGGAAAGTGACTGAGACACAGCGGCTGTATGAGATGCAGGGTATCCTCACAGGGGACTCTGAGCCCGAGAGCAAACAAAGCTTCTCAATGGTCAAGGGCAGAACCATGCTGACGCTGAGCTGCCTGCAGGCTGTGCTGGTGCTGTGAGCACCCCTGTCCTTTGTGGGGGGGCTGGGGCGCCATGCCTGCAACATGCCCTCAGTGGTTCAAAGAGACACGGACTATAAAGGGTAGGCAGCAAATGTGGCAAAATCTTAACAGTTGGGGAATCTGGGTAAGGGGAACAGGGAGTTTCTCATACTTTTCTTAACATTTTTCTGTGTGTTATTTCGGAAATCTTTTCAAAACAAATTATAAAAATACCAGGTTGGGACACTCATATTACAATATATCTCAAAATACACTGTAAAGATTTTGGAGAAAGATAAATATTAAGAGCTAGAATAAAATGATATAGGTATGGAAAAAAATCTGTCCAAACAGAAATCTGGAAACAAACAAAAATTAACAGATTTGAGAACATAAAAATGTTAAGCATTTATGGCACAAAAACAGACACTCAGATCAATGGAACAGAACAGAGAACCCAGAAATGGACCCACACACGTATGGCAAGCTAATCTTGGACAAAGCAGAAAAGAATATCCAATGGAATAAAGACAGTGTCTTCAGCAAGTGGTGCTGGGAAAACTGGACAGCAACATGCAGAAGAATGAACCTGGACCACTTTCTTACACCAGACACAAAAAGAAACTCAAAATGGATGAAAGACCTAAATGTAAGACAGGAAGCCATCAAAACCCTCGAGGAGAAAGCGGGAAAAAGCCTCTTTGATCTTGGCTGCATCAACTTCTCACTCAACACGTCTCCAGAGGCAAGGGAAACAAAAGCAAAAATGAACTACTGGGACCTCATCAAAATAAAAAGCTTCTGCACAGCGAAGGAAACAATCAGCAAAACTAAAAGGCAACTGACAGAATGGGAGAAGATATTTGCAAATGACATATCAGATAGAGGGTTAGTATCCAAAATCTACAAAGAACTTATCAAACTCAACACCCAAAAAACAAATAATCCAGTGAAGAAATGGGCAAAAGACATGAACAGACACTTCTCCAAAGAAGACATCCAGATGGCCAACAGATGCATGAAAAGATGCTCAACATCACTCATCATCAGGGAAATACAAATTGAAACCACAATGAGATACCACCTCACACCCGTCAGAATGGCTAACATTAACAACTCAGGCAACAACAGATGTTGTGAGGATGCGGAGAGAGAGGATCTCTTTTGCACTGTTGGTGGGAATGCAAACCGGTGCAGCCACTCTGGAAAACGGTATGGAGGTTCCTTAGAAAATTAAAAATACAACTACCCTACGACCCAGAAATTGCACTACTAGGCACTTATCCAAGGGATACAGGTGTGTGTTTCGAAGGGACACATGCACCCCCATGTTTATAGCAGCACTATCGACAACAGCCAAAGTATGGAAAGAGCCCAAATGTCCGTCGATGGATGAGTGAATAAAGAAGATGTGGTATATGTATACACACACACACACACACACACAAAATGGAGTATTACTTGGCAATCAAAAAGAAGGAAATCTTGCCATTTGCAACTACGTGGATGGAACTGGAGGGTATTATGCTAAGTGAAATTAATCAGAGAAAGACAAATATCCTAGGACTTCACTCATGTGAGGAATTTAAGACACAGAACAGATGAACATAAGGGAAGGGAAGCAAAAATAATATAAAAACAGGGAGGGGGACAAAACATAAGGGACTTAAATATAGAGAACAGAGTTGCTGGAGGGGTTGTGGGAGGGGAGATGGGCTAACTGGGCAAGGGGCATTAAGAGGACACCTGCTGGGATGAGCACTGGGTGTCATATGTAGGGGATGAACCAGTGGAATCTACTGAACTCATTATTGCACTGTATGCTAACTAACTTGGATGTAAATTTTAAAAAATAATAAAAAAATGTTAACCATCTAAAATTTAAAAAAATCAAATGTAAAATTAAACAGCAAATTGGATAAAAGGTGGCTATCCTTCATCTTGAGGATTTCATACACGTGAAGGACAAAAGGGAAAAAGAGATAATTCACAGTCAAAAACAAGAAATGGCTAAAATGAGGACACTCAGGATCACAGTCACAGCATGAGGACCTGTCCCTTCCAGGCGCATGGGGCAGGACACGCACGAGGCAGGCCCCCCTCCCCCGTGTCACTTCTCGATTCTGATCGATACATCTGGAAGCATTTAGGATGTTCACTGTGTTCCCTTTGGAAACATGCACCAGGGAGAGGACCCAGTGAGGTCCGGGGTCCCACAAGCTCCTGCCCGGACAGTGAGGGGCAAGAGGGGGGAAGGGCGCAGCCAGGCTGGGTGGGCAGACCCCAGGCTTCTGCACGGAAGGGAAGTGGGGCAGGAAGCTCCCATTCGTGCGGCCTCCACGCCTGAGTCCTGTGAAGGCAGATGAGACCCCCACAACCACGTGGGAACAGCGCACGTGCCAGGGCCTGCAGGCCCTGCCCTGCTCCCCACAAAGGTGAGTGGCGAGGCAAGAGCCGACACCTAAGGGGACCGCGACCTCGGACACCACGGAAACACGGCATCAACGTGTGTCACGAGTTCTCACTGGGGTGTGACAAGGAGCTCGATCCGGGGGAACTGGCTCAACTGGGAAACTCCATCCATGGTGGTGGGGGGTGGGGGGAGGGAGAGGGGAGCCGCATCGCGAGCCGGATTCTCTAGAAGCTGGCACAACAGGCCTGAGGGGAGCTAGGGGCAGGGAAGGGGGCTAAAGGCAGGGAGGGGGACTAAGGGCAGGGAAGGGGGACAAGAGGCTGTGAGCAGGGTGGACACCCAGGATGGGGTGCCGCTCAGGCGTGAAAGTGCCGCGGGGAGGCCCCCGGAGCAGGTGCTGGGGGCCCCAAGCCCACTCGGCTGCGTGGGTGGCAGCAAGAGGCGCCAGATGCGACCACGTAGCCTGCCTGTGGGCCCTCCTCCGAGGCAGTTGCTAGAATATCCCCTCCAGCAAGAAGCAAAGGTGAGGCGGAGAGCAGAGACGCAAACGGGGTCACACATCACCAATGTGAGGGTCTCCCTCACGGGCCTAAGCTCGGGGGCTTGCTGAGGGCATGAAGGCGACAGCAGAGGGGCCGGGCGGGGGGGGGGCTCACCCTGCTCCCGCTGGGAAGGGGCCTGAGCCTGCGGTGGGCAGGGGCACTTGCTCTGGAAACCCACTCGTGACTCCCACACCCGCCAGGAAGGGACCATCTTGCCGAGACGGAGACATCTTGCTGGGACAAGAGTACTCGTGAAAGGTCCCCAATGGGCCCAGCAGCCACACCGTTTTCGTGGCAGGACAGCGCTGCCCTGGGTGGGTTCCACTGGGTTCCCTTCTGTGGCAGGCAGTTCCGTGGCATGTCCGTTTGGGGCAGGGGACAGGGACCCCCGTCCATTTGGGGCAGGGGACAGGGACCCCCGCTTACCCATGCGTCCATCATGAGGCGGGCTGATCAGAGAGATTCTTGCCGGGCCAGCCGTGACCTCAGGCTAAGCGTGTAGAAAGAAAACAAGTCAGTTCCTGGAGCTGCCTGTTCCAAGGGCCAGACCCACCCCATTTACCGCGAACCACCGGCTCCAGGCCCACAAGGGCAGGGTGCCCCCCTCCGCTCCCCAGCCCCAGGGGGCTCGCAGCAGCGGGGGGGACGGGGGGTTGCTGCACCAAGCGCTTCCAAGAATCTCAGAAGAGAGGAAACGTCAAGTCCTTGGCTGAGGTCAGGAATGTTGAAATCCCACACAGATCCTCATTTTGGGCTCATGATCTCGTCACCCTGCGCTCCGGTGTTGACGGGGTGTTCTCGCTCGCAGGGAGCCAGCTCTGGCCGACCCGGTTGTGTTCCCCAGGGGCACCCCCCCCCCGAGCCCCTGAGGATGGCACGCTGGCACTGTCACTAGTGATGGGGGGCCTCCTCCGACCACAGAGGCGATGCCAGGCATGTAGGCCAAGCGCTCCCTTCGCTGCCATGGCCGTCCTGGTCTCACTCCTGTGGCCCCTGACAAGCCCGGCTCCCACCGGTCTGTCTCCAGACCCGGCCACCATCCCCTGTGCCCATCTTCCCAGTTCCCACCCCGGCACACCCACCCCTGCGGCCCCCTGCAGGGTCCCCTCTGCTACCCCAGCCCCTGGCTCACGCCCACCAGCAAGCCTCAACCAGGAAGGACCAGTGAGTGCGCTTAGGTGGAGACACTTCAGACAGCGCTGCCCCGCCTGGAGGGCGTGTCCATCAACTGCCTGTTCACGCCCCCGACAGCTTGACAGCTTCCGGGTGAAGCATCCCTCCCGGCCACGCATCATGTGACGGTGGTGGGCTCGGCAGCTGTCCTCCCAAGGACTAGAGCTCTGGTCCCACCACACTTGGCCCTTCCCATCGGCCCGTCCCCCCTCCCCCACCCCGGGGTGCCCCCTCCACAGCCACGGGCTGAGTCGGGGTGCGCAGATGTCCCGTGCGCCCCTGCCACCGGCCCTTTGCACCTGCTCCTCTCGCGGTCCCGACCCGCACTTCCGTCCGGCCTGCTCTGCACATCGTTGCCACATGTGCCCCCTGCACGCCAGCTCTCAATAGCGGGCAGAGCGTTCGCAACTCCAACAGGAGAACTCGGCACGGCGCGACGGTGAAAGTCACTCCACTGAGTTAGAATCGGGTAACTGGTCTCTCCTCACCTTGGCCTCTGCCAGCAAGGGTTTCTATTTGCTGGGTCAGCTCTCGAGGCCCCTGTGTCAGGGAGGGTCCAGTAACAGGTGAAGAAAAAGGACCTGGAGACACGGCTGGCCGGGCCGCGCAGGCACAGGGCTGAGCACGGGCTGCGGCGGGCGCCCTGGGTCCCGGCGAGGACCCGTGCTCTGGAGCACGACCGGGGGCCGCGGCCTAGGATGGGTGTTCGCGAGGGCCCCACTGAGCAGAGCAGGGCAGACCCACCCCAGGCGGCACAAGGAAGCCGAGACGCCCCACGGAGGCGGACCACGCCAGGCTGCGCTTTGCGGCGCGGACCACAGAGACTGCAAGCGGCAGGTGTCTGCGAGGAGGGGTGTGTTCCACGTGCTGCAGGTGCTCCCACGGGGGCTCCCACGGGCACTTCCGTAAGCGCTCCCACGGGGGCTCCCACGGTGGGTGCAGCTTCGAGGCTCTCCCTCTATTCACAACTTGCTCACGGAGAGTTCTTCCTGCCAGAGAGCAAATACTCTAGAAAGATCTAGCACTTCCCGGGTGTCAGGAGAGTATGGAAAACTCTGAGTCCAAACCTCCCCTCCAGGGTGTCTGCGGTCCGTGTCCTGAGGCTGCCCCCCGTAGAGCAGCCCCGCGTCCTGCTGGTGGTTTCGGCGCATCCCGGGATGCCGCGTGGAAGTCCGCGTCTGTCAGCACTGTGTTTCTGCGTTCCCGGTGGCTGACGTGTTTCTCTTTGGGCTCTCCCTCAAGTCGGTTCTCGCGCTTTACCGGCCCCCCTCGTTAACGCGTGCCGTAGAGCAGGCCTTCACTGGATACCTGTGAGTTGTCATTTCCCTGCTCACACCGGCCGACCGTCCCGGGTAGGAAGCTGCAGGCCGGTGTCCACGTCTGACACGCCATCGGCGCCCTGTGCACCTGCAGGCTGTGCGTCTCTCACCTGCTCTCCCAGGACCCCGGGGTTGGCCAGGGCAGCAGGTGGGAGAGGGGACAAGGCCCTCTACGACCCAGACGGCTGACCCCAGGCGGCTTGTGCCAGGTGTCCTGTGGTGGGCGTGGCACCTTCTCGACCAGCCGGCTGCAGTGCCCTCGCCCTGCTTCCCCTGCAGCCGTGGCCACTCACCCTGGATGAGCCCGCAGGGGCGGGGACCTCTCCTAAACCACCAGACAATAACCCTCAGGGCAGCCCCACACCGGGGCCGGAGTCCTGTGCTCCCCTCCGCGCCCTGCCCCGGGCCGGCTGTGCCACCCAGGGTCTCTGGGCCCGGGGTGGGGTTCTCAGGACACAGCCATCACCCTGCCCCCACTCCAGGACTGATGGCGTCCGGGGGCCGGGTGAGGGGGTGGACAAGTTTCGGGGGCACTTGTGTCCTGCTCTGGTCCGAGGCGGGCAGACCACGGCCCAGAGCCCGATTCTGTTGATAAAGTCTTACTGCCAGGCAGCCGTGCCCATTCGCCTCCATCCTGGAAGCCTCACCTCCCGGAGGCCTTGGGGCAGAGCCTCAACTACTCCCAACCTGCCCTGGACGGCAGCAGGCGCTACCCCTGGTCCAGCACCTCACTGCAGTTTCGAGACTGTGGGCTGTGTTCTGGTCCCTCAACTGTAACAGCCGGGACATGGGGGATCAACTCAGGATGTCAGTCTCTAATCTCCAAAACAAGGCCACACGTGGGTGAGGCTGAGTCCAGCCTCCGGGGCGCCAAGGCCAGCAGGTGGTGCGTGGGGGCCGGGATCCACAGGCCAGGGAGGAGGTGCACCCGCAGGCTCCCTCTCAGATGCGACGGGGATGGTGAGACAGGAGGGTGGGGCGGAGAACCGGGCACGGAGGGGAGGCGCACGCCGGCACAGCCACCAGGGACTAGGGCGTCCCCTCCACCCCAGCTCTGAACGGCTCTGCGTTCCTACCTGCTTATCCTGGAATCCAGATTCCTCCTTAATCTGCTTGCAGGACGGCCCCCGTGGAAATGAGCACTACTCCTCACTAACCAACCTGAACACCTGCGTGCATGTCCCGGGGCGACCGGGAGACCGAGCTCCCACGTACCGGGTGTTCGCGGACAGGCAGCACCAGGCGGTGTATGAGTCACCAACACCGAGTCCGTGTGCACCAGGTCGCTCCCTCTGGGGACCCGCTTCCCCATCCTCTATCCTGAGCCTCCTGGCGTCTGGCCTTGGGTGGGGGGTGGGGGAGTCCCAGGCCGCGCTCCATCCGGGCCAGGCACTGATGGCCGGAACTTCCGGCCGTGTCTCCTCTGGCCTTGCCCCTCTCTCCAAGTGGGAGCCCTGCCTCTATTCAGGGGCCTCGGGGTCTCCAAGCCTCTGCCTTTCTTGGCCGGACCGGGTTTATCCTGACTTCACTCAGCCTCCCTTCCTTCTTCCCCACCTGCCGCTCACAGAAGGGAGTGTGCTCGAAACCGTCACCCAGGACCTGCTTCGCGAACCACATCCCTGCCCAGCACAGGATGAAGAGACCCCGCTGTGATCCGTCCCTGGGGCCTTGAACGCTTGTGCTTCCTGGAGCTGCGAAAACCACAGACACCGTATGCGGGACGAGGTGGGACCCAGGGAGTGGGTGTACTTACTTTTCTCGCTGGGGAAGGAGTGAGGTCGACCTGCATGGACTCCACCCTGTTAAATGACAAGGGGACAGGGGCCAGGGGCTCGTCAGCGATGCAACACCACCAACCGAGACTCTTGCCACGGGACCCACGCTCACCTCCAGGCCCCGCGCTGTCGGCCCGCCTGCCTCACTGGCCAGCGCCCACGCCCACGGAAGCCTTGTGGCCTGGGCCCCGGCCCGCCCACTCCATAGCCCCCTCCCGGCCCTCGTCCTCGCTCCTCTAATCGGGCCTGAGCTCCTGCAAGGCGGCGACAGGAGTAAACCTCCTTTTTCCTTTCCTTAACGCTTACTGCCCGACCCACACACTTCACACAATGAACACTCGACAAGTGTTCGTTCTGACTGAGCCCGAGTCTGACAGGGACGCACCACTCGGGCAGCCTCGTAGGAGAAAGAGCAGAAGAGAGAGGACAAGAAAGGGCGGGAAAGCGAGCTACTGAGCTCCTGCAGGGCGGGCCTGCCGGACAAAGCCAAGGTGAGGGGCGCAGCTCCCCTCAGCCAGGGTGGGTCGGGGTCCGGGGGGAGCCACCCGCCCAGCTGCGGTCTCTCGTCCTAGTTTTGTCTGTGCTGGATTAGTCTCCGAGCCGCCTCCCCTGGCCTGGCCATCCCGGTCACGGGTCAGTCCCAGGGTTGACACCCGTTGGCGCGGTGTGGTCGCAGGATGCCCCCCAACCAATCGCTAAGACTGTGGGGACAGAGTTGTGACTGGCCAGCCAGGACCACACACCTGATTGTGAGGCCGCGTCCCGCGGGGCAGGCAGGAGCCGGAGGGAGGGGCGAGGTGCCACGTCCTGCACTCGACTCAGGGTCCCTGCCTGTCCACTGCTGACCGGCGGGGTTGGGGTGGCAGTGAGGAGACGTGCAGGGTGGAGGGAGGAGGGGAGGACCGGAGGCGCGTCAGAGGACGGGCTGTGCGACCCGCCGGAGCCGGCCAGTGACGGTCAGGGACACTGGGGCCGCCCCGCCGCACACACACCTGTTGGAGGCTGACGAGTCAGGGGGCCGGAGGTGTCCGCCTGGCCGTGCCAAAGGAGCTGCGGCAGGGGTCTGAGCGTCAGGCCGCGTTCGCCGGCCCGGCTGCCTCTTCACATCCCTCCCGGCTCAGGCCCCGTGTCACTTACTCGAAACTGGAGTTTTTATTGTGCTGAAAGCTGTCTGCTGTGACAATCTCACACTACACAGATAGAGAGGGAGTGCTAATCAGCCACAAACGTTTACTTCAACGTAACCCATCCCGGTTACAATCGTAAGCCGACAAACACAGCCAGATGCCCCACAGGTGCCCCGGCCCCCGACCCTCGCCAGCTTCCCCCCACCCCCCCCACACACACAGCCCTGAGGAGCCCCCCGAGGACAGGCAAGTGGCCTGTGGCTTGCTCTATTGGCTGCACCCGGTGCTACGAACAAGCAGGTGCTTGACTACGGGTCGGGGGCAGGCAGCCATCCGCCTCTGCGGTGTGGGGACCTCGAACCTCTGAGGCCCTCGCTCCTGCCCGCGGCCTCTGTGAAACCAGTGTGCTCTGTGCCACCCCCCCACCCCAGGACATGAAGGTAACAGAGAGCCACCAGTACCAGCGCGCCCCCGCCCCGCGGGTGAGTGTGCACCATGCTGCCCCACCTGGGCTCCTCCTGCTCTGGCGGGGGGGGGGGGGGGGGGGGGGGAGATGCCATCTGGGAGGAGCACCCTCCCCGGGGAACGTGTGCGGAGCCAGCCCGAGGGACGGGACGAACCCCCCTGGCCCAGGCAGATCCGGACTCCGAGGAGTCAGGTGGGGGAGAAACACCACCTGGGACGCGCCTAAACAGAAGGTGGCGACAAAGATAAGCTAACACCACGGTGCTAAAGATGACCAGGAACGTTCTAGAAATGGAAAGCTGAACAGCCCAAATGGACCTGAGATGGAAAAGGTGTGCCGCAGGCAGCTGAGCAGAGCACCGGGACTGGGGGCCCAGGAAAGCACAGGGAGGCTGCAGGGACAGAAGCCACCTGGGAGCAGCTCTGTGCACAGGCCTGCCAGGCTCAGAACAACGGGGCGTGAGGACGCAGGAAAAGAGCAGGATGCGGAAAGGTGGCGGCTGTGAGTGGCCAGAAGTCACAGAAGACACGATTCCCCAGAAAGCAAGCCAACTATTCACCCAGAGGGATGGATCGGAGACCCCGCGCAGGCGCCTGGCACTCTCCGTCGTGCCGCTCCCCCCCCCCCGTCCCCTCCCCTCCCCTCCCCTCCCCGAACTGAGCAGGGCCGCGCACCCCCACGTCCCTCAGGCTCTCCGAGTCTCCTGCTGTGATCTCTTGGGAATGGGGCAGGACCCCTGAGCACACCCTCACACTGGTGTCGGCTTGGGGGCCCCTTCACCCCAGACGGGGCCCCAAGGTGGCGGAGAGACTTCCAGAGGCCCAACGCGACAGGGCAGCAAGTGCCCACTTACAGCGCGTGGGTCATCCCCGCACACGTGACCAGCCGGATGGACGCCAGTCCCCAGGGCCGCTGGCTCTGCAACCTTTACCCTGACGTTCGGCCTACCAAGCCGGGAAGAGCCACCACATTAGCACAGCTCACGAGACCTCGCCCCGTCTCAGAACAGAAGGCACTGTGGACAGCGGGAGCCCCCCGTGGCCACTGCCCCAGGGCACGCCACGGCCTCCGCACGTGGGGCACACGCGCTGCGCGTGGTCACCTGTCACGGACCCCACGGTTCCTGACAGATGCGCACAGGGCCCCGACAGGGCCTGGCCGTGGGGCGCCTCTGCCTCAGGGATCTCGGGGAGCCCCTGGGGGGTTTTCACATTTTCCCTTCTGTCTCCCTTGGCCTCCCTTCACCTCCTACTGAACTGCTGCTCTGACAGAAGCTTGTAGTAAAGGCAAGTGCTCTTTCTCCGGCCCCCTTCGTTACAACAAGATCTCAGACAGATGGCCAAGGGCACAGCACGGTCGGCTGCCCTGTTCGCACTCTGGAGAGAACTCACCCCTGCAGCTGTTCCAACCGCAGCACTGACTTCCGAAGGGACTCTTCCAGCTTTGAGATCTAAACACAACCAGAGTTCTGGTCACCAGGTGGTATAGGCCAACAGTGTTGAGAGCATGTGCTGACCCTCTGAACGTCTTAAACCACAAATCAGAATGTGGGAGGCATGGGAGCTGTCCTCTTGCTGCTTGAGTGAACGTGCACTGACAGCAGGCCACCAGGGGCCCCGGGGACCAGCACTGGGACGCCAGCACGAGGCAGCCTCACCCAGGTGCTCCCGGGCCCTCTGTCTACACTCAAGAAGGCACTGCTCTGAGTCAGAAGCTCGATTAACGCTGCTCTCACTAAAGCTTTGCTTTCCTTTCATTAAAGGCGAGTACTTACAAGGCTAGAGGGGAGTGCTCACAGGGCTAGAGGGGAGTGCTCACAGGGCTAGAGGGGAGTGCTCACAGGGCTAGA
>NW_024412376.1:168553053-168606669 GCF_014898765.1 Herpailurus yagouaroundi | reverse complement strand
AGAGGGGAGTGCTCACAGGGCTAGAGGGGAGTGCTCACAGGGCTAGATAGGAGTGCTCACAGGGCTAGACGGGAGTGCTCACAGGGCTAGAGGAGTTGCTTGCAGGGCAAACGAACAGGCCCCTCGAATGTCCTTTACAAGGACTGGCCAGTGCAACTTCACAGTTGCCGTGGACGGAGAGGTGCCTCACGAGTTTGGGGATGTCAGCGGGTCAGTGTTGGCATTCCAAGGTGAAACTGTCCTGGCCACCACAGCTGGGGCCCCCAGGCAGCCACATGCTGTCCACAGGCGGGATCCCCGCACCAGGTTGAGGGTGGGCAGGACAGGCGCCAGCCCAGCGGCCCGCCGCCTTGAGACGCAGCCTCGGAACGAGGTGGCACGTCACCAGACTTACCTTTTCTCTATAGAAGGCCAACAGTCTCCTTCTGTGCTTTTCTTGAAATTCTGAAACCTGAGAAGACAGTACGTGTCAGCTGCTGGCGCCGGCACAGGGCCGCCACCGCGCACGCTATCCCGGCGGCCAGAGGTTGGGAGGAAGCGTCAGTGCGAGCACCGGCGTGCCCGTCTCCCTGCGCCCCGTCCCCCCAACCTGCCCGCTGGCCCAGGCGTGGGCTCCGCTGGCTGCCACCCTGCGCCCGAAGCAGAGCTCAGGACCGCCGCGCAGGACGCGTGAGCAGTGGCGTGTGCCCGGCGCAAACGCGAGCCCAGGCCATGTGCTCCGCGGGAAGCTCGGGCTGCCTCCCTCGCTAGCGGCTTCAGCGGTGTTGAGGGCCTGGCCGCGGGACGGGACACGACCAGCGGGCCAATCACAGTGTTCCGCCCCTTTGGGAGCAGCAGCCGGGTCACAGGATGGCCTCCTGACCCAACAGCACCAACAGGGTTGGGGTGACCCCGGAAGTGCTAGGTGGCCGCGGCCAGCCTGGGAGGGAGAAGCCGACGCAGGCAATGGTGCCCGGCGGAGCGGAGAGAGCGTGAGAGTCCACGGACCCTGTCTGGTCCCCCAGGGCCCACCGCACCTGGTCCGGCACCATCTCTGGTCTTCCATTTGTGGGAGCCCCGACGTCCACATCTGTAGCGGGCTCCCAAAGGCACCAGCGTAAATCAGAAACCGTGACCTGTGATTTACTCAGGGGAGAAAAGAGCCAGCCCAGGAGAGAGGTCTCCAGACGTGATGCCTTCCCTCTTGAAACACTAGGCCGTGACTGCTAAAACCCAATTCTGCTGCCCCGGGGCAAGGCCTCCGCGTGGCTCGTGCAGGGCTGGGCGCAGGGCCAGGTGGGACGCAAGGTCAGCATCCTGTAGGTCCTTCCCCGGGACTCTGCCAAGTGCACGGACAGGAAGGGCCGGCCAGCCCACAGCTGGTCCAAAGACCTCGTCTGCGGGCCAGGCCACCTCCAGAAGACGGGACCGCAGTCAGGAGTGACAGACACCCTCCTATTCTTCTGCCAAGCCCCCGCATCTTCCGAAGGGTTCCGCACCCTCGGGGTCCAGAGAACACACTGCCGGGGCCGTCGCTCCGCAGGACGAGGGCTGGCAGACACGGGCTCTGCCGGAGGCACTAGTCTGCGGTGGGGGCGCCACCAGCGGCCCGTCCCAGAAACCTCCTTGATGACAGCTCTCAGGCCTCGTGGCTCCTCAGGTCTGGCTTCCGGGAGGCGGGCCTCACCTCCGGGCAAGGTAGCATGGGTGGCGAAGCAGGGCCGGCCCGGGTCTAGATGTGAGGTGGGGGCCTGTGCACAGCGGGGAGTGGTTTTGGCGGATCTGAAGCCACCCTCCACAGTCGTCTTCAGCAAGACAAGACTCCCTGTCTGTTTGCTTGGTCTCATTCCTCAACGGGTTCTACGCATGTGGCAGGAAGAGAACGTCACACCCTGACCCCTAGACCTCGTGTCTTGGTGTAGACCCTGAGAAACAGAGAGCAGAAGCGCCTGAGCACGACCACAGGACGGCCACGTGGCGTGTCGGGGGGCAGGACTGCGGGCACGCTGGCACGCGGGGCCTTCACCCCGGAGGTACCGGGCTTGGCAGGGCCTGTGGGCGGGCCCACGCTATCTTCACTCCGGCAGGCTGTTCTCAAACCAGAACGGGGAGGGCACACGCACACAGGCCTCTGTGGCAGCACACGGCAAGGACGGGGCCACAGGCAGGGCTGAGCCTGGGAGACGGGCTTGTGGACAGAACGCCGAGCCCCGAGGGGCCTGGTGCGAGTCCACGGCCACGCAGACCCCCGTCTGTGTGCCGCCCACCTGTGCCAGGCAGGGGGCCAGCCTCCAGGTCCCCAGGGCGTCGGCCCGAGTGACCGCGTGCTGGGCCCCTCAGGCTGAGCTGCTGTGGACTTGATGGGGGTAGGCGACACCAACAAGGCAAGATCTAAAAGGGCCGTGAGCCCTCATCCAGTAGAGAACGCCCTCCTGGACGGAGAGGGCACGGCCTCTTCGGTTTGTGACGCGCCGGGCTGAGGAAGGCCAGGCCGGGAGCTGACCGCGCACGCCTCTCCTTTGCTGTTCCGTGACCGGCAGGAGGTGTGGGATGGCCCGTTTGGGGGGCGGTCCCCTCGGGTAGAGCCCCAGCCTCTGTGCAGGGGGATCAGGTCTGCTGGCTCATTTCTGTCCCCCTCCCGGAGGAGCAGCCGGTGTCCACAGTCCGGCCAGCACGGACCAGCCCTGGCTCAGGGGAGAGGAGGGGAGATGAGAAGGGGTCCCGGGGAGGGGACAGGAAAAGGAAGATTTTTCTATGTCTTCCCAACTGGATCAGGAAGGGTGACCTCCCGATGGCTTCAGTGGAAGGACCTGCCGTGATCCTGACAGTCTCACACGTGCCAGGGCCCGAGGGCTGGCTTTATGTTCTTCAACTTACTGGAGACCCTGAGGGTTCCGTCTACGTGGGTTTTATCTGTCAGTGCTGACCCTACTAGAAACTGATATTGAGAGAAACGGATGACACATAGCAAGTCATTTCAGAACGATAAACCCAGTTTGTTAACATGGGTAACAACGCGACATCCCGTCGTGTGGCCTCTGGAAACTCCACTCTGCGCCATGACAGATGGGCTCGTGACCGTGGGAGAGAAGACCCAGAGGCGAAAAGGATGTCACTTGGCAACTGCCTCCACAGCCTCTGTCCCCACCCCTGTGCGGGCGCACGGTCTGGGACAGCGTAAGTGTCTGCAGAGCTGTCTGGGAACACCACGTCAGGGCACAGGACTGCCAGTGGTTCTGAACGTCATGGGTGGAAGGGTCGCCAAGCTTGAGAACGTGGACAGTTTCCGGGCCTCAGGGGACCTGGCCCACCCATGAAAGCTCCCACTGTGGACGTGGCGATGGAGACATCCGGGCCCCCGCTTGGCCCCCGCCTTGTGCCGCTGTGTTGTCCTGGGGCGCCACCCAGGCCTTCAGCGCTAAATGTAGATGGGACGGCCATGATACCGTGGTGGCTTCAGGCCGTGTCATAGCTAGAAAGGGCCTTGCAGAGAAGAGGAGGTCTTGGTGGGGCTGCTGGACCACAGCCTCCAGATGTGCAACGGGCCCGGAAGGTCAGGGTGGGACCGCTCTCCCTTGGCCCGCTGCCCCACGGGAAAGGTCTTGGCCAGAGGCGGCTCCTGGCTGCTGTCCCACTTGGCCCCTTTCCCCAGAGGGTAGGTGGGAGGTGGCCCCCAGCAGGGGCTACACACTGACAGAAGGGGGAGAAGCAGGATGGCTGGGGGCTGGGGGGCTCCCTTCTCTCAGGCAGCTTCCCAGACAGAACGGTGGCCCGCACATGGTCCAGTGATGTCTGGGAAGTCAGACCTCTGGGGTGGGATGTGGGGCGAGCAGGGGTTCACAACCCTGGAGGGAGATGTGAGGCACACGTGGTGGGGGGGGGGGCGGGAGGAGGACAGCACAGCGTGGCCGAGTGCGCTGTGACCCTCAGAAAGGACAGCAGCCTGACGGGGGTTATGCTGAGCAAGAAGTACCCCGTGCAGGACTCACCCGGAAGGTCTCCTTTGAGTACTTCCTACACAGGTCGTCTATACCCATGAACAGCGCCCGGATATCCGCGTCCGTCTGAAAGAGAAGGAAAGCAGGGTCCCTGTTACGCCTCTAACGCAGGCGTGCGGCACTGGTGAGAAAACCGCACCTCCGGGTCTAAAGTCAGCCACACGTGACACAATCGATGGACACCTCACAAGCCATCTCCAGGGGCCCCGGGAGGGACACCCACGTCCCAGCTGCCGGTGGCTGTGGAGATGAGGGGCAGCGCCACGCCTCCGGCGCTAAGGGGCTCCGGGCACCCACCGGGGGGCAGACTGGCCAGCGGCCGGCTGAGCCCCCGGGCCGCACGTCCACCTCTGTGAGGCGTGAGACACCCCTACTTGGACGGGTTCCCCCAAAGGTTGAAGGAGGCAGGGGTGAAAGCCAAGCAGAGGAAACGCGTGGAGCTCGGAAGAAGGGGAAAGCCGACGATCGCGGCCAAGTCGGCACAAGTACGTGCTGAGTTACCGAGAAAGCGAGCTCGAGAGACTCAGGAGAGCGAGGGCTGAAGAAACCGTCTCTGCCGACTTACGACGCTAGTGCAGACGTGCCCTGTCCCCCACCCCCACCCCCCACGTCAGCAACGGCCGTCCTGTGACAGGAGTCAGAGAGCGGCCGCCGCTAAACGGACAGGACAGCACGAAGCGTGCAGGAGCACCCGGACAAGGACACGCACGCACCAGAGCGAAGAGGCGCAGGAAGGGCCTCGTGCGTCCTCCCCGTCTGGTCTTTGGTCTGGGCTGTGGGCAAGTCACGAGCTTCGGGATGTGCCCCCGAGCCTCAGCGAGACGACAGTGAAGCTGAACTCAGATGAGCAGCAGAAACGGGGAAATGCTCCCCAAAGGGCCAGGGCCTTCTGGGGGAGCCAGCAGCGGGGTGGGAGCAGGTCTGGCTCTGCAGGGTCAGGGGGCCGGTGTGGTGAAGCAGCCCCGGGATCCACTCCTGGGCGTCAGGTCGACAGCGGGGGAGCCCCGCACAGTGCTGCCTGGACGGACCACCGCAAGGCGGGGCAGCACGGCCAACGGGAGGGGCCAGGGCCTTCAGGTATGTGTGAACCCTGCTCTGCACCAGCTGGACCTGCCGCCCTGGCACACGGCCCAACACGTCTGAGCTTCCGTCCCCCGAGCGAGGTAAGCAGAAACGGTGCCCTCCCGAAGGTCACGTGGAACGCGGGCCAACGTGGGAGCGGCGCCCCCAACAGAGCGTGGCCGGGCCTGGTGCTCGGCAAGTGGGGGCCACGCCTGTTATGTAAAGACACATACAGAGACGGCCCGGAACAAGATGAACAGCTCCGTGGGCCAGAAGTGAAAGCACCTGGAAAGGCTGTCTGTCACTCATCTGTCAGGGTCTACTACCTTCTGTGACGGGAGTCAATCATTCTACACGTGACAGAGGCCCCGAGGGGCAGGGGAGGGTGTGGAGACAGAGCAGCCAAGGGCTCTCCAGGCTAAGGAACGACCTCACTGCACGGGCTGTGGAAACTCTGCGAAGACAGGCAGGACAACTACGCAGACAACCGCATCACACACAGGAGAGCCGGGTGCAGAAAAAGACAAAAATGGAGGAGTATGGTCAAAGCGCCAAAAAACATGAATTTCCATTAAAGAATTCTAAGCCCAGTGAAAATATGCTTCCAAATGGAGACAAAAACAGAGGTCCTTTTCAGACAAACAAAAAACAGAGAATTTGTCACCAACAGAAGCCACGGCCTTCAGGTAGGAAAGGGTTCCTCAGTGGGAACAAGTGGGTTCAGGAACAAGCGAGGAGCACGAGGGAAGGGGACTGTGGGGTGACCCAAGATCAGAACGGTGACCGCACACTCGTCATCCCATGGGGCTCTGTGCAGACAGAACTGAACCACACACCGACAGCATGAGGGGAAGGTGGGACAAAGGTGACAGAAGTGTCTGAGACCCTTGCATTGGCAGGAAGACTACTTCACGTTAGACTGCAGAAGGTCAAGGGCATACCGCAGTCTCTGGGGTCATGGAAACAAATGCTGTCTTGGTCTGACGCTCAGGTCACAAACAATTCCCATAGCCATGTACCCATACTTGTGCATTCTTCTGTATTAAACTTGAATAAAAGTAAAAATAACAACTAAAAATCCCCAAATATTTCTAAATTAATCAATACAGTTTCAGAAAACACACAGGTCACATGAGTAATCAGAAAAAATTTCAAAGTATTCTGAAGTGAAAGATAACAAAAATGTAACACAGCCAATTGCAGAAACGCAGGCAAGGATGAACAGAAGGGTGCCACAACCCTGCAATGTAGATATCAGAAGGGAGAGGCTAGAGGTTCCTGTAAGCAATTATCTTAAAGAACAAATTTAATCCAAAGAGAAAAGAAAAAGGAAACGATAAAGAAAACAAAAGTTGAGAAATGCAAAGTGACGACAAACAGAGCCAAAACACCTGAGGACACTAACTTACTAACAATAAAACCAGGTAGGACTGTTGAAGAAAAAAAAGAGACAAGGCGACAAAAAAAGGACATCACTACAGATCTCACAGACACTGAAAATACAGATGGCTACAGACATGCGGATGATGAGAAATTTCAAAATTCAGAGGAAGTGCACAAATTCCTAGAAAAAGACTTACTTAAGCTGACCCAAGAATTAGGAACTCTGAAAAGTTCCATGTCTAATTGAAAAATTAAACCCTAGTGGGGCACCTGGGTAGCTCAGTTAGCTGAGTGTCCAACTTTGGCTCAGGTCATGATCTCATGGTTCGTGAGTTTGAGCCCCACGTAGGGCTTACTGCTGTCAGCGAGAAGCCTGCTTTGGATTCTCTGTCTCCCTCTGTCTCTCTCTACCCCTTCCCCGCACGTGCTCTGTCCCTAAAAAATAAACAAGCATTTAAAAAAAAAAAAAAAAACCCTAGTTAAAAACCTCCTCAGCCTTCTAGGATCAGAGAGTGTCACACATGAATTTTACCATTCTCTGACTAACCCCAATCTTAAAAAAAAAAAAATCTTCCAGAAAAGAGGAAATGAAAGAATATCCAACTCCTTTTATGATGCCAGCAAAACCCTGATTCACCAAAACTTGAAAAGGGCATGTAAGAAAGGAAAATCACAGGTCGGTTCTCACATGAATGCAGGTGCACAAAACCCAAGTTCATCTACACATACAAGCTATACTGCATCACAACCAAGTTGCAGTATTTGAAATTCTACTGTGAGTTTAAAATTCTAAAAATAAATGCGATTCACCACATCACCAAAATAAAGAAGAAAAGTAAAATGATAACCCCTTAGTAAGAAACCCAGAGCTCACATGAACACTCCATGGTGACCCACTGGAAGCTTGACCCTGAAATCAGAAAGAGACAAAGGACTCCTGCCATCACCACTGTGTCCCCTTGTTGCTTACACAGTGAGAAGAAGGTACAAGGAAAGAAAGGGGGGAATGACACAGAAATTAAACATTTGGAGACGACACGACTGTGCACAGAGACAGTCTAGACGGATCTTCACATCGGCCAACAGCATTATCAAATGAATTTAGCGCGGTCACCAGATAAAGGTTAATAAACAAAACCAACCCATTTTTACACACCAACGAGAAGCACTTAGGAGATGAAATTATCCCAAATCATCAATACGCGAGGGTGACGCTAACGGCGGCACCAGCCTCTGTACAGAAAACCGCCACTGAAGCCGGAGCGCATCTAAACAAATGGAGGCGTGCCACACTTGTGGCCTAGAGGCCCCACTGTAGGGATGTCAGTTTACCTGTGTCATCAGTGAAGTGCAAACCCAACAGGGCTTTGTGTGGAAATTAACAAGCTGGGTCCAAAATTACATGAAGGCACTAACTTAAGAGGGACACCTATTTCTTGCCTGCGCATTAGTGGAGGCCTGTGCTCAGTGGATGGCCTTCCGCTCGGACACCAGCAGCCCTCCTCTGCTGGGTCACCAGCATCCACTTAGCAGAGTGTGTGTGTGGGGGGCGGGGGGGGGTTGCTGTCCAAGAGACTGCTTTGGGGGCCAGGCCTGGGGAGGCATTGTTCACGAGAGGCAGGCGGGGAGACTGAGTCTAGCTGGGAGAGCAGGGCCAGAGACAGCCCCCAGCCAGGCCAGCGTGCTGCTCCAGTGGCTGCTGACCACTTCTCTCTTCCGCCATACAGGAAGGTCATCCCCCGAAACCCTGTGGGACACCCCCCAAATGTCCTAAACCCAGGTCCTTGCCGGCACGTGGTCATGTCCTCCGAGTCCCGATTTGGGCTGCGGCCCAGGAACCAGGCTCATCCTCACCACGAGCAGCCTCCGACCTGGGGCCTGGGGCAGGACGGCTGAATCCACCCCTCAGAGGTCAGGGGAAGGCAAGAGGGCACAGCCATCACGGAGACCCTGTGGGTGGGTGTCCTGGGGTTCCTGCCCTGGGGCCACACATGCATCTTCCTTAGCCAGGCCTATGCTGTCTAGGGGAGCCTCTGGTCTAGCTACCTCCAGCCCCTGACTCTGCCCGCTTCTCCCCAGGGCCTTAAGTGGGCATGTGGAAGAGTGCCCTGCACACTCATGGCCCCAGGTCCCACGTCCTCACACTTGGAGTCCAGACTCTGTTGGCTTCTCCAGGGCTCGGGGCCTCCCCACTGCAGGGGCTCCTTTCCATCTCCACTGGAGAACCAGCCAATTCCAGCCCAAGTGCAACCCCTTCCGGCCCATATATCCTTCTGCTGTGCGTTCATCACAGGCTCTGTCCTGTGGGCCCGGCTGCCTCTCCCAGGTCCCCGCGGGCTCCCCAGCTTCAGTCTCCCCGCCACCTGACAGATGAGGCCCTTTCCGGTGACAAACAAGTCAACAAATACAAAGTAGGTGGTGTCCTGCGTGTGAAGCCAAAGGAGCAGGTGCGGGCAGAGTAAGAGGCGTGGGCAGCTTTCACACAGCAGGTCGCAGAAGATCAGCTTGGCCTGGTCCATGCACTGTGTCTGGCTCTGACAAAAGAAAGCCAGTCAGAGCAGAAACCACCAGGGGCACTGCGTTTACAAGGGTTCGTGTTGTCCCGTGAAACGTCGTCCACGGACGTGCACACGCATGGATTCATGCGCACCCAAATGCAGACACACCGTGCCATGATTATAAGTGTCCTTCCTGCCACAGGTCAAAGAAACCACAGTCACACAGAACCATAGGCAGAGACCTAAAGGCAGTGGGGGAAGGAGGAGGTGGAAGCAGCCTGGCCCCAGGAGCAGTGGCAGGTTGGAGTCACCGGCCAGGGGACCAGGTGTCCACCAGAGGTCAGGTCCCAGAGCCACGGGCATGAGGGGACTTGGGTTTCACCCCGAGAAGGCCGGGACACATGACCCATGTGCGCAGACCCCTCTGGCTGTGGGGGGAGAAAAGATGCCAGGAAGCAGGAGGGAGGGCAGGAAGAATGGCTCTTAGGCGTCATGGTGGCAGAGGAGAAAGGAGGGCCCCTGAGAGGCTGCTGGAGGCGGCCCCAGAATGCAACGCGGGCGTGCGGGAGAGAGCGGCCAGGAGCATCACGGGTGCCGCGAACAACTTCACTCACGCGTGTGCACAGAGAATAAACAAATACGTACATCTTCAAGCATCTGTAGAACGTTAACAACTGCCACGTACGAAGACACAGTGAAAATCTTGACAATTAAAAAAAGAAAACACATGGCCATATTCTCTGATCACACAGGCATAAAATTAAAAGTTTTCTACAAAAACGGTGGAGGAAAGAAGATCTAATCTCTCAGAAATTAAGGAATATTCTCCCAAGTAATTCCTGAGTTGAAAAAGAACTTAAGAGAAATAAGACGATTTAGAAATGATAAAACCAATGCTCAAAGTGATGCAGAACAGCAGTCAACAGAAGGAAATGGACAGTCTGAAATACATTTATTAGAAAACAAGACAGAGCACACATAAACTGAGCGTGCAAACCAAGAAGGCAGAGAAAGGCGGGGGCGCCCCTCCCTCGGCCGCAGGCCCGACCAGCTGCACCAGTCAGCAGAGCCTGGAAGCACAGCTGAGGGCCTAAAGCCGTACATTTCTTTCCCCCTCCCCCCATGTTCTTACTTTAAAAACATTTTTTTTTAATGTTTGTTTATTTTTGAGAGAGAGAGAGAGAGAGAGAGAATGAGCGGAGGAGGGGCAGAGAGAGGGAGACACAAAATCTGAAGCAGGCTCCAGGCGTCGAGCTGTCGGCACAGAACCCGACGCGGGGCTCGAACTGAAGGACCGCCAGATGGTGACCCAAGCTGAAGTCGGACATTTAACTGACTGAGCCACCAGGCGCCCCTTCGTGTTCTTACTTTTAATTGTTCATTTTAATAATCATTTGTTTATATGCTTATCTCCTTTTCAAAGTTCCTTGAAAGCCTCTTTTGTCTCTTTTTTTCCTTTTTTTAAAAGCTATAACTTATTGTCACGTTGGCTAACATACAGCGTATACAGTGTGCTCTTGGCTTCCGGAGCGGATTCCTGTGATTCATCGCTTCCATACAACACATAGTGCTCAACCCAACAGATGCCCTCCTCAATGCCCATCATCATTTCCCCCTCTCCTCCGCCCCTCATCAACCCTCAGTTTGCTCTCTGTATTTAAGAGTCTGTTAGGGGCGCCTGGGTGGCGCCGTCGGTTAAGCGTCCGACTTCAGCCAGGTCACGATCTCGCGGTCCGGGAGTTCGAGCCCCGCGTCAGGCTTTGGGCTGATGGCTCGGAGCCTGGAGCCTGCTTCCGATTCTGTGTCTCCCTCTCTCTCTGCCCCTCCCCCGTTCATGCTCTGTCTCTCTCTGTCCCAAAAATAAAAATAAAAACGTTGAAAAAAAAAAAAAAAGAGTCTGTTACAGTTTGCTTCCCTCTCTGTCTGTAGCTACTTTTTTCCCTTCCCTTCCCCCATGGTCCCCTGTTAAGTTACTCAAATTCCACATATGAATGAAAACGTATGATGTGTCTTTCTCTGACTTACTCCACTTAGCACAATACTCTCTAGTTCCATCCACGTTGTTGCAAATGGCAAGAGTTCATTTCATTCTTTCTCATTGCCAGGTAGTATTCTGTTTTATATATATATATACACACATATATACATATGTATATATGTATATATATGTATATGTATATGTGTATATACACATATACAATATATGTAATATATTTTTTCTTTTTTACTTATTTTTTTTATTTTACATCCAAGTTAGTTAGCATATGGTGCAACAAAGATTTCAGGCACATCTTCTTTATCTATTCATCCGTCGAGGGACATTTGGGCTCTTTCTAAAATTTGGCTATTGTTGAAAGGGTTGCTATAAACATTGGGGTACATGTGCCCCTATGAACCAGCACTCCTGCATCCTCTGGATAAATTCCTAGTAGTGCAAGTGCTGGGTCGTAGGGTAGTTCTATTTTTAAATTTTTGAGGAACCTCCATACTGTTTTCCAGAGCGGCTGCACCGGTTTGCATTCCCACCGGCAGCGCAAAAGAGATCCTCTCTCTCCACATCTTCACCAACATCTGTTGTTGCCTGAGTTGTTAGTTTTAGCCACTCTGACCGATGTTAAAAAAACCCAGAACTGGACCCACAAATGTGTGGCCAACTTATCTTTGACAGAGCAGAAAAAATTATCCAATGGAAAAAAAGACAGTGTCTTTGGCAAATGGTGCCGGTAGAACTGGACCGCGACATGCAGAGCAATGAACCTGGACCACTTTCTTACACCAGACAGAAAAATAAACTCAAAATGGATGAGAGACCTAAATGTAAGACAGGAGGCCATCAAAATCCTCGAGGAGAAAGCAGGCAACAACCTCTTTGACCTCGGCTGCAGCAACTTCTCACTCAACACATCTCCGGAGGCAAGGGAAACAGAAGCAAAAATGAACTACTGGGACCTCATCAAGGTAAAAAGCTTCTGCACAGCGAAGGAAACAATCAGCAAAACTAAAAGGCAACCGACAGAATGGGAGAAGATATTTGCAAACAACATATCAGATAAAGGGTTAGGATCCAAAATCTATAAAGAACTTATCAAGCTCAACACCCGAGAAACAAATAATCCACTGAAGAAATGGGCCAAAGACACGAACAGACACTTCTCCAAAGAAGACATCCAGATGGCCAACAGACGCATGAAAAGATGTTCAACATCACTTGGCATCAGGGAAACACATATCAAAACCACGTTGAGGCAACATTTCTTAAAGGAAATAAGGCACTTTCTACCAAACACTTAAATCTTTGACCTTATTTTTCCACTTCTAGGAATTTATGCTATAGAACTATTCCTACAGATATGCAGAGACATGGTAAAAAAATGTTGGCTGTAAGACTGCAACAGTGAAAAACTAAAACCCCCCACTAGGAAACTGCTGAAATAGTTTTGCCAATAGGAAAATACTGAAACAGTATGCAGTGTTTTTGGAGAGGGTGGGCGTGCCAGAAGTGTAAAGTCAACTGAGCAGACACCATTATGTAAGAAGATAAATCCCAGTAACACACAGCAGGAACTATGTTCCCACTTGTTGACATCTGTGGGAAACGGGATTTGGGGGACTTGTACTTCTCCATTATGATTTACTGTATCATTTCAGTTTTTTGTGACATCGTATTATATTTATAATCAGAAAAAAACCCAACTTTGTTATAGATTAAAACATCCGATCACACACATCTCTTAGAACCTAAGTATAAAGACAATAATTATTTACAACTAAGTTTAAACCAAACAAGTTAAACTGATGTATTTTCAAGAGAAAACAAAAGTCATTGTTTCAAGCCTACGGTGACAGTCATCAACTCTGAACTGACGTTCCTCCAACCCTCTTCATTACGTATGAGCCCCAGGGAAAGCCAGACTCTGTCGCCTTCTTCAGGGGTCTGTACTGTACCGGAGACCCTATTCACCTCATCTTCTCCTCCCGGAACACAGCACGGCAAACTACAAACAGGGCCAGTCTACAAAAGAAGGTTATCCGAGGCATTCAAAACCAAACCCTGATTGTACTTTACTCAGAAATCCTGGAAGATCTTCTAATTAACCTAGCAAAACGAAAAAATTTTTCAGACACTCCAAATGACTAAATGTTGAATCTCAATATTAAAAAAAAAAAATACTGATCGGGGCGCCTGGGTGGCTTAGTCGGTTAAGCGGTCGACTTCGGCTCAGGTCATGATCTCGCGGTCCGTGAGTTCGAGCCCCGCATCGGGCTCTGTGCTGACAGCTCAGAGCCTGGAGCCTGTTTCAGATTCTGTGTCTCCCTCTCTCTGACCCTCCCCCGTTCATGCTCTGTCTCTGTCTCAAAAGTAAATAAACGTTAAAAAAAATAATAACATAATACTCTAAAAAAATACCGATCAACATTCAGATAATACATATTTGAACTTACGTGTTCTGAAAGTAAAAGTGTGCGACAAGGCACTTTACAAATCAAGCACTCGCCCTTTCTACCTGTAAAAGAAAAGCAAACTTTACTATATCACAGTGAGTATTGCTTCTGAACGCGTGGAGATGCAGATTCAAATTACAGTTTTCTTCACAACGTAGCATCCACACTTCCACACTCCATCATGACACTGCACGTGGCCAGAGTTGGGACACCGTTTATGCAGCGAACGAGCCACCTCTTCCTGCCTTGTAGAACTGCCCCAAATTGGTGACTGTGAAGATCAACAATACTGAAGCTAAATGTGTCTCAGAACTCTCTCACAGTTCGGTTTTGCAGCGATATCTTAATTAACAATGGTCAGTACTCAAAATGAAAGTAGCTCCTTGCACCCCACCCAACACATGAAGTCCGAGTTTTGCTCTGCTCCCGCAGCCTCACCTCTGCGACACCAGGGACCGCTCACCGGGAAAGGACTCTGCGTTTGCCGAGCTCCTGCCACCTGCACGGCGGCGCCTGGACGCAGGCCTCGTACCTCCCACCTGCTGGCGTCGGCTGACTCACCTGCTCCTGTCCGGGGGCCCCCAGTGCCCCGCACCTGCCGCAGCATGCTGGTTTCCGCCACGCTCGTCCTCACTGGGAAGCCCGCGCTAAGTCCAGCACTTCCTGGCCTGCCCCCACAGGGGCCCCTTCTCCCGTGACTACGCCCTGGGCCCCCGGAGCGGCCGCTGTCGTGGGCAAACTCAGACTCCTTCCTACGCCTGTACCCACGTCACTGGCGGCAGCAGGGCCCCTCGTCCCGGGCTCGGCCCCGACCCCACATGTCAGAGTCTCACTTTCCCACAGAGCGGCCCGGAGCCCGGAGCCGGCCAGTCAGCACCGCGCTCCTCACCCTTGCAAGCAGCACACCCAGCCCAAACCCGGGTTCTCTTTCTCCCCCGCTTCTCGTCCAGTGTAGCTAAGAACCGGGCAAAAAAATCACTTAACTGGGCAGTGGATTCAGAGACGTGGGTTCCAACCTGGATGAACCTGCAACACTGCCGGCGCCCATCCATTTTTCTTGAGTGTCCCCCCAACTCCCTGTGGGGGGGGGGTGTTCGGGCCAGCCCCAGACCGCGTGCTGACCTCCCTCAATCCCCTGCCTCCCCTCCAGTAACCCACCACAGAACAACCCAGCTCACTCTGCCTTCTGCCTCTGTCCCGTCCCACCCCCAGCACGTGGGTCGACGGTCCTGGTACAGAAAGAGCGGGCTCCCTTCCAGTGGCCTCCAGAGCTACCCCCTTCCTCTCTCCCTACAAACACGTTCAAGTCGCCCTCTCCTGAAAACATCCACGCCTGGCGGTACGTTCCCGCCCCTCGTCGCTACTGCGGATTCTGGAGCACCGAACTTCCCCTTGAGCATCGCTGCAGCCTGAAGCCGTGGAGTCAAAGATTAACAGAGCTGACTCCGAAAGCTCTGCGAGTTGTGTTGAGGGCGGGGGCAGCAACAGACCGGACACAGAGAGGAACTTGTCTGCAGCTAATGGACAGGAAAAGTGACATTCATACTTAATGTGCAAACAGAGCTCACTAACCCATTAAGCACTCCAGTAAAAGGTATGAGGGCCGCTGGCCAAAGCACAGACCACCAGTAATGTATGAAAAGAAAATCCAGGCCATCGGTGCTGGGGACGTGGCGCAGCCACGCCTTCTGGGCGGGTTGGTCCTAGGTGTCGGCTGTGACGGGCACGGCCCAGTGAGGCACTTCCACGCTTACACACACGCAAAGGAGAAAACCACACAAGTGAACAAGTGCTGTTTACCAGCAAAACATTAGAAAAAACACACGGCTTTTACCAGGGAATCAGTTAAATAGGTCTTGGTATGGCAACTAAAAGATATACTGTGCAACCTTAAAAAGGATGATACAGACCTAGTTGAACATGAAAAAATATCCATGTCCTGTTCATAAATGCAGGTAACTAAACGGTATACACGCAATACCATTAAAAATTTTTTTAATGTTTATTTTTGAGAGGTGGGGGGACAGAGAAGAGAATCTGCAGCGGGCTCCAGGATGACAGCAGAGAGCCCGATGTGGGGCTCAAATTCGCAAGCCTCGAGATCATGACCTAAGCCGAAGTCTGACGCATAACCCACTGAACCACTCAGGCACCTCCCATTTTTGTGTTAAAAACCTGTATCCATAGGAAAGAGTCTGGGAGGATATGCACCAAAGCTTAAGGAGGGCTTATCTCCGAGTAACGGTCACCAAACAGCTGGGAAGTTATGGTCAGTGCTCCACCCAGAGCCCTCAAGCCTTTCTGCTGTCTTTTTTGTTTTGTTCTATGTCCCAGCACCTGTGGCTTTTTGGAGGCATGACCTAGGGCTACTGGAATGTGCTTTGGCCTTAGGCTTCAAGAGCTAGAGGTCCGCTGGGAATCGCCCTGCCTGAACCAGTCCCCCAAGGCTGAGAGCATGCACTGGTCTCCGCTGTTTTCACCCAAGTTCACCCACGCCACTAAATCCAGGGGGAGGTTCCACTCTGCCCTGGGACGCCAGGTCCCAAATACTCTGCTTTCTTTTCTTCCACAGCCTCCTCCTACCTCCACCCATCGTCTTCAAGAAACGCTCCTCCCAGGTGATACCATGCCCTGGTTCCCTCTGCCCTCCACACTCTCCTCACTCCAGTATCTTCGATGACTACATACATGCTAATTCCCCGACGTGTTCCTGGCTGCCCTGACCCCGAGCCCCAAATACTCAATCCCTCCCAGTCTCCCCGCCTCGGATGGCTCTCACCGGAATCTCAGCGTCCAACGGGGGCCCCTGAACCTCACCCTGGGAGGTGCTGTTTTCTCTCTGTGCTCGGTGCTGCTAACCCAACCCCCAATCCTCCAGTCAGAGGCCAGGCCGCTCCCCAGACTCCACTGTGCTGCATCTCTCTAGGCCCACGGCCCCATCATCGCTCAACCGCACAGCCTCTTGCCCAGTTCCTGTCTCCCACCAAACTACCTTTTCACCCAGCTGCCGGAGACTTTTCAAACACACGCGTGAGACTCAGCAACCCCACTGCAGATATACACCCAAGGCGGTCCACAAGATAGACATCGGGTTAGTGGTTCTCTCTGATGTGGCTTCTGAGAGGGTGGTGATGTTCTCTCAATCTGGGAGCTGGTTTCACAGGTAAATTCACCCTGTAAAAAGTCTTGTGCTTTGCATTCGTGACTTTTTCTTTGTACTTCAATTTAAATATTTTTAATGTTTATTTATTTTTGAGAGACAGAGAGAAAACACGCGAGTGGAGGAGAAACAGAGAGCGAGGGAGACACAGAATCGGAAGCGGGCTCCAGGCTCTGAGCTGTCAGCACAGAGCCTGACGCGGGGCTTGAACCCACAAACCACGAGATCATGACCTGAGCCGAAGTCGGACGGTCAACCGACTGAGCCACCCAGGCACCCCTATTTGTCTTTCTCTCTTGTGAATTATCAGTTTATATTCCTGGCTAACTTTTTTACTGGGACGATATTTTTCTTAATCATTTATATTGAGCTCTTTACATAGGGAGACAATTAACTTGGTCATTAATAAGATAGTTATTTTCATGAGTGTGCAATTTGCCCTTTAACTTTGTGTAGTTTTTGGCATGTAGGGCATACAGAGGTTTCACATTTTTTTTTTCTTTTAGGTCAAATCTATCTTTTTCTTTGTGATTTCTTCTCTCTTTTTTTAATGTTTATTTATTTTTTAATTTTTAAAATTTTTAAATTTATTTTTGAGAGAGAGACAGAGCGAGTGGGGGAGGGGCAGAGAACGAGGGAGACACTGAATCCGAAGCGGGCTCCAGGCTCCGAGCTGTCAGCACAGAGCCCGATGCGGGGCTTGAACCCACAGACTGCGAGATCATGACCTGAGCCAAAGTCGGACGCTCAACCGACTGAACCACCCAGGCGCCACTCTTTGTCTTCAACTTAAAATTTTCATAGAAAGAGACACCTGGGTAGTTCAGTTGGTTGAGTGTCGGACCCTTGAAGTCGGCTCAGGTCACGATCAATTGGCTCTGTGCAGACAGCACGGAGCCTGCTTGGGATTCTCTCTCTCCCTCTCTCCCTGTCCCCTCTGCCCCTGCCCCGCTTGCTTTCCATCTCAAAATAGATAAACTTAAAAAAATCTCATAAAAAGAAAGATACCTCTGATCACATCACCACCCTGCTTAAAACCAGTGGTTTCCTACTGCCCGGAGAACAGGGGGGATCCCCTGCAGCATGCTTCAGCCGACTTCACCAGCACCCTCGGCTCCTCCAGCCCGTCCACACTTCCTTCTACCCTAGGATCTCTGCACTCGGCGTCACCTCCGCCTGGGAGCTCCCAAGCGTCCGGGCTGTCTCTCACCTTCCCGCCCCCTGCCCCGCAGGCTCTGGCTCCACCCTCGCTTGATGCCAGGTGAGGACGCGCCTTCTGGGGCCCTGCGCTGGTGTTTAAAGGCATCCTGGACACAGGGCCTAGTTTAACCCGCCTTCCGAAAGGGCAGGGAGAACCATACTCCTGGGGCTGACACTTGCGATCTCGGCCAGCACGTTTTCCACCATCCCTCCGGCCGCCCACCCAGCAGGACGTCCTGCTGACTCTGCACCCGAGGTTCGGGAAGGAACCCGGCGCCCTCGGCCCCGCCCCGCCGCCCGGTACTGCCCGACCCCAGGGCCCGCCCGCCTCACCTTTGTCCAGGCAGACGTCGCAGTACACGTGGCCGCAGTTGGTCAGGCTGAAGCACGACGTCCGGTGCGGCGGCTGGAAGCAGCGATTACAGAACACCCAGCTGGCCATGTCGGACACGGCGTCCGCGCCGCCGCCGCGCAGAAGCCCAGGCCCGCAAAAGGCCCACACGCCGCCTCCCGCCGCGGGCAGAGGGTGGCGACTCTGCACCTGCGCAAACGCGAACTTGTAACCCGGCGCCTGCGCACCAGAGAGCGGTGTCGCTCCCGCCAAAACCCGTGCTGGAACATACCAACCCGGGGAAGGGAGGGAGGTGGGGTTAGATAGATTCTTCTCCTCGCAGGCTGTCTTGGCTGGACGTGGAGAGGAGGAACGTGCACACCGGGGCCTGGCCTCCCTCATTCCATCACTACACTCCTTGCCAAGTCTTCTGTGGAGCCGTGTGTCCTAGTCCAGGCCCGGAGACGGTGCTGGTGTCCCCGGTTGGCGCCCACATGGGCGTGCCGGGAAGGCGCAGGCGCAGAGCGCGGGCAGGGGAGGCCAAGGCGGGGAGGGGAGGGGAGCGGGACCGGCGGGAACGGCAGTGATGGCTGGGAGACCGTGTGCGCACGCGGCACCCTGCCTGGTGCGGGAAGGGGGCCGGGGGCGGAGGGTGGGCGGGTTAGGGCCACCGGGCTGACCAGAGGGACCAGGGGTCCTGGGCAGACGGAGGTGCGGGGCCACAGGCGGACCGAGTAAACCAGGACGGGATGTGACTGCGGCCGGGGCCCAGGGTGGGACCATTTGGTGGGGTTGGCGTCGCGGCCGCTGCTGCCCTCCTGGGGCAGGTTATTCCTTTTGAAAGAGCATAGCTGGTGCAGCTGGGGGAAGGGGCTCCTTGTGCTATTTTTGCAGCTTCCGGTGAGCTTATGATTATTTCAGAGTTAAAAGCTAAAGAAAATAGTTCTGTATCACGGTTGAACTCCCCGGATGATGCCGCATCTCCTCCACGGCTCGGAAGAGCAGAGCTTCCTTCCACGTGTGGAGGTGGGCCGACTGGAGACCAGGGACGAGAACTCGGTTCAGAGAACTCTGGGCCATTTGCTTGTGTGGAGGGAAGTTGCCATCTTTCAGGGAACTAGAAAAAAGCAGAGGCTCAGGGTGGCTTTCGGAGTGGAATGCAGTAATCGGGGAAGGATGGACTCCCTTGTCCAGCACTGTAGCTATGAATGTCATGTGACCATTGAGCCCCTGAAAGTGAGTGGTCCAGATTGGGACGTGCTTTGAGTGTAAAATACACTTGGGTCGCCAAGAGTTCATTTCAAAAAAGGAACATGGGGTGCCGGTGGCTGAGCGTCCAGCTTCAGTTCAGGTGGCGATCTCGTGGTCGGTGAGTTCAAGCCCCCCATCGGGTTCTGTGCTGACAGCTCAGAGCCTGGAACCTGCTTCAGATTCTGTGTCTCCTCTCTCTGTCCCTCCCCTGCTCACACTCTGTCTCTGCCTCCCTTAAAAGAAATAAATGTTTAAAAAATTAAAATAAATTAAAAAAAAAGAAACGTGAACTACCTCAATAATTTTGTACTGTTTACATATTAAAATGGTAATATTTTTGATGTTTTGGGTTAAATATATGTCATGGGTTAATTTTACCTTTCAAAAAAACCCCATTTTTTTTTTTCAACGTTTACTGATTTTTGGGACAGAGAGAGACAGAGCATGAACGGGGGAGGGGCAGAGAGAGAGGGAGACACAGAATCGAAAACAGGCTCCAGGCTCTGAGCCATCAGCCCAGAGCCCGACGCGGGGCTCGAACCCACAGACCGCGAGATCGTGACCTGGCTGAAGTCGGACGCTTAACCGACTGCGCCACCCAGGCGCCCCATACAATGCTGTAACATGAATTTCAATCTGATAATCTTTGAAATCATAAAGGCAATACTCGGTTATGAATACATATTGATTTATTAACCAAACATTATGCAAGTTAGCAAGTAGTTTTCTTTGTTAACATCTTAAACAAGTTTCTTAGCTATAAAGAAGTCTTTAAGGTGTTTCATTTGGAAAATTCCAATTGCGATGAAGATTAATGTTTGTGCAAAAGCCCACCATAACACATTGCTATTTGTATCTTCGCTGGTCATTCGAAAATTTTCTTCACGGTCCTATGTAGAAGAGAAATAGGCAGGTTTAGTTTCTTAAAGCATTTAATGTATGAATTTGAGGGGAAGGTGCTATATGTTTTGAAGATGTTTAATATTTCCCAGTTAGTATCTCATACCAGAGTGCAGTATCTGATTAAGCTGGGGCATGTTGTTGGCTTAACACAAGGACTAAGAATCAACCTTATAAAGCATGTTTTTGTATTTTGATGTAGAGTGTCTGCTATTTGATCCATTATCTTTTACATTTATTTCCCAGCATTGAGCAAAGTGACAGGTTTTCATCATCCGCGTCCTTGCTTCACGTTAAGCTGGGCACTCTGTCAAGCACGCCTGTCCTCCTCTTATTTTCCAGGCAAGGAAACTGGTGTCTGGAGACGACACAAGGTGAGCAGGGGGCAGATCTGGCCCCACGTGTGAGCAGAGTCCACTGAGCACAGGGACCCGGAAACACACAGCGTCACAAGAACAGAACTGTCATTTGCAGAGCAGGCACACCACGCCTCTCCATGTACGTGGGGGGTGTTGGGGAGCATTTATTTATTCGCTCTGTCGGCTCCCACCCCAAGAGCGGATGGGCCGCAGTCCCCCTTCCTAGAGGAGCTCACCGTCCAGCAGACAGTGAAAAGGTAGTGACAGCTCACTCTTGCCCTTCACCCTGAGTGTCCCCACCGTGCTAGCTCGGAGAGAGAGACGGGGAGCAGGCAGTCTGTTCTCCCTGCAGTTTGGGGGCTTTGTCTCCAGAGCTGCATTCCTGGCAGGAAGAGAGAGAGTAAGTCGAATGGGCAGACTGACCCTTTGATAGTTTTGTTCTTTGACTATTTGCTCAATTTGCTCAATTAGACGTTCCAGCTTGAAGCTAACTTCATTAACTTTGTCCTTCGCTTGAGCAGCGGCTGCCTCAAGGTCGTGTTGTCCAACTCGGATCTCTAAGTGAATCCGCTGTACAAACAGTGACAAGGAAGAAACATGCTTAAAACAGCTCCCCTCCACGTCTGCCTTCTGTCTCCCCGACTCCTCTCCTAGCTCTCTCCACCCCCCCCCCCCCTGCCCCTTCTAGAGCAGGCCCCGCTTCTTTCTAGTCTCTCGCTGGCTCTCAATCCCCTGCCGTACTCAGTAGTCTTTCTTGGTGATATTAACGCATTAGATGGTGACCCACGACCCAGAGAGAGTACTCACACCCTCCTGAACGTCAGATTTACCATTAGGCAAACGCCTTTGGTGCCGAGGGAATTTGATGACTTTCAGGAAATTTTTCTTTACGTGAAGCTTAATTTCTGATGCTAACCTACAGATTCTCTTCATCTGCACTCAGCACCTTTAGAAAATAACCAGTCACCATCTGCCATGTAAGAGTTGTGTTTATTGCAATTGCGTTGTTAATTTACCGTCCAGGCTTCGCTTGTTTTCAGGCCTGAATGATCACAGTTCTTTTAACCGTCCCTCACAGTTCTTGTTTTTCAAGCCCTTTAATCAACACCGTGGCTCTCCTTTGAACCCCTTCCAAGCGGTGCAGCCCCTTCTGTGGTTGCTGCACTGAGATGTGGTCCCAGGACTTTCATAAGGCTCTAGCCAGTCGGGAGTGATGGTTCTGCATACCAGCGTCACGCCCGAGTAGCACTGACGCCCTATTCATCAGCACGGACACGGGAGGCATGTACTCACCAGCTTACTCCCTCCAAATGACACAAGCCTTGTAGAGTTAGATTCCAAGCAAATGATGTGTTCGCCAGGTGAATGTGAAGTAAAATAGAATGTTCCTTGTGGGCCATATAACTTGGACAATAACACCTAGGATTGAGGATATCCATAGTTTAAGTTTATTATTCTCTACTTTCCCTTCTTAAAAATAAATCTCCCCTCTATCATGTAAAAATTGTGCTATTCCTAAAGAAGAAATGAAGTGGCTGATGAATGTGAAAATTATTTAGCCTTGTTGGGAAAAACAACACACACAAACACACAGTAAGATATCCCTTATTCGCTATCCGATTGTCAAAGATTTAAATAAAAGTATCCGGGGATAGTATTGAGAAATAGTGTCTCTAAACACTGATTTGGGAATGTAAGTTGAACAGCCATTTTGTAGAGCAGGTCAGCAATATGTATTAAAACTTAAAATGTATATAACCATCAACTCAGTGGTTTTACCTATGGAAACTTATTCTATGGAAATGAACAAGTGGAAAAAATTATATGTAAAAGGATATTCAGTGTGGTGTTATTTGCAATGGTAACCTTGCTTTCTTAAAATTACTTTAATACTTTTTAGTAGGGGATTGATTAAATTCAGACAAAGCCAAATAAAGGCATATTACATGGCCAAAAAAGAGAGTACTATACCCATACCTGTACTAAAGGTGTCCATGATATCCTGTGGTGGAGCAGTCTGTATAGGATCGTATTTTTTATTTAAAAAATCATTTGTAGGGGCCCCTGGGTGGCTCAGTCAGTTAAGTGTCCAACTCTTGATTTTGGCTCAGGTTATGATCTCACGGTTCGTTGGTTAAAGCCCCGCATCAGGCTCTGTGCTGACAGCACGGAGCCTGCCTGAGATTCCCTGTCTCCCTCTCTCTCTGCCCCTCCCCGACTCGCACTCTATCTCACTCTTTCTCTGTCAAAATCAGTAAATTAATTAAAAAAGCATTTGTAAGCTGTAATCATCAAGACAGTATGGTATTGGCACAAAGACACATAGACCAACGGAATAGAATATGAGAACCCAGCAATGGACCCACAAATGTATGGCCAACTAATCTTTGACAAAACAGGCAAGAGTATCCAATGGAGAAAAGGCTCTTTAGCAAATGGTACTGGGAGAACAGGACAGCAACATGTAGGAGAATGAAACTTGACCACTTTCTTACAACGTACACAGAAATAAACTCAAAATGGATGAAAGACCTGAATGTGAGACAGGAAACCATCAAAACCCCAGAGAAGAAAATAGGCAACAACCTCTCTGACCTCAGCCACAGCAATTTCTTATTCGACACATCTCCAAAGGCAAGGAAATTAAAAGCAAAAGTGAACTATTGGGACCTCATGAAGATAAAAAGCTGCACTGCAAAGGAAACAATCAACAAAACTAAAAGGCAGCCGATGGAATGGGAAAAGATATTTGCAAATGACATATCGGACTAGTATCCAAAATCCATAAAGAACTCACCAAACTCCACACCCGAAAAACAAATAATCCAGTGAAGAAATGGGCAGAAGACATGAATAGACACCTTTCCAGAGAAGACATCCAGATGGCCAACAGACACATGAAACAATGCTCAACGTCACTCATCATCAGGGAAATACAAGTCAAAGCCACACTGAGATACCACCTCACACTGGTCAGAGTGACTAAAATGAACGAATCAGGAGACTATAGATGCGGGCGAGGACATGGAGAAATGGGAACCTTCTTGTACTGTTGGTAGGAATGCAAACTGGTGCAGCCACTCTGGAAAACAGTGTGGAGGTTCCTCAAAAAATTAAAAATAGAACTACCCTATGACCCAGCAATAGTACTGCTAGGAATTTACCCAAGGATATAGGAGTGCTGATGCAGAGGGGCACTTGTACCCCAATGTTTATAGCAGCACTTTCAACAATAGCCAAATTATGGAAGGAGCATAAATGTACATAAACTGACAAATGGATAAAGAAGATGTGGTTTGGGGCGCCTGGGTGGCGCAGTCGGTTAGGCGTCCGACTTCAGCCAGGTCACAATCTCGCGGTCCGTGAGTTCGAGCCCCGCGTCAGGCTCTGGGCTGATGGCTCAGAGCCTGGAGCCTGTTTCCAATTCTGTGTCTCCCTCTCTCTCTGCCCCTCCCCCGTTCATGCTCTGTCTCTCTCTGTCCCAAAAATAAATAAACGTTGAAAAAAAAATTTAAAAAAAAAGAAGATGTGGTTTATATATACAATGGAATACTACTTGGCAATGAGAAAGAATGGAATCCTGCCATTTGCGGCAACGTGGATGGAACTGGAGGATATTATGCTCAGTGAAATAAGTCAGAGAAAGACAGATACCATATGTTTTCACTCATATGTGGATCCTGAGAAACTTAACAGAAGACCATGGGGGAAGGGAAGGGGAAAACATAGTTACAAACAGAGAGGGTGGGAAGCAAACCATAAGAGACTCTTAACTACAGAGAACAAACTGAGGGTCGATGGTGGGTGAGGGAAGGGGAAGGGGGAAAGTGGGTGATGGGCACGGAGGAGGGCACTTGTTGGGATGAGCACTGGGTGTTGTATGTAAGCCAATTTGACAATATATTTTTTAAAAAGAGCATTTGCAAAACGCATGTATGTATGTTTCCAGAAGCTTAGAAGAAGACTGTATTCTTAGAAGAATACACACCGACCTGTTAGTTGGTTATTTTTGTTGGGCAAATTTGATTTACTGTTTAGCTAATTTCTACATTGTTTGCCATTTTATAAGAACAGGTATAGGACTTCTAGTCTGTCATCAAGGAGCTTGGAAGTTGCCACTCTGTCCTATTAAGTAAAAAGATGAACAAAAAGGAAAGCAGTTCTTTTTAGATCTGTCAGAGAATTGAGGTCACAGGGTAAACCACTGCCCCCAACACTAGAGAGACCAGTAAATACAAAGAATCACAACTTACCAGAGCAGAAACCGTGGGCACCAGTACTGGGTTCCTTTTACCTGGTACATGATGTCCAGTTTTCATCAACCACAAATTTCAAGGACTACTACTAGATGGCAAAAAACATAGTTTGAAGAGACAGAGCAGGCATCTGAACCAGACTCAGACATTTCAGGGATACTGGAATGAGTAGACACCAGGCATTTGGAAAAACTGTGGTTAATATGCAAAGGGCTCTCACGGAGGGAGCAGGCAGTATGCCAAGAACAAAAGGGTAATGTAAGCAGAGAGGTGGAAGTTCTAAGAAACTTTTTAGATGCTGTAACAGAAAGTAAGGATGCTTTTGATGGCCTTATTAGACTGGACACGGCTGAGGAAAGAATCTCCCAGCATAAGGATATGTCCATGGGAATTTCTAAAACTGAAAAAGCAAAGAGAAAAAAAGACTGAAAAAAAAAATGGAACATAATATCCCAGCACTGTGGGACGATTGTTAAAGGTGTAACATTCACGTAATGGCCATACTGGAAGGAGAAGAAAGAGGAGGAAATGGAAGAAATCCCTGAAACAATAATGACAGAATTTCCCCCTGGTGAGTGTCGGACACCAAGCCCCAGAGCCAGAAAACTCGGAGAATACCAAACAGGATCAATGCCAAACAAACCAAACCAGAGAAAGACCCTACACCCAGGCATATCATAAAACTGCCGATATCAGTGATAAAAACATCTTGAAGCCAGAGGAGAAAAACACCTTCACTGTAAAGGAGCAAAGGTAAGAGTTACATCCGCCGTCTCCAGAAACCACACAAGCAAGAAAAGCATGGAATGAAATATTTAACGCATTGAGCGAAGAAACCCACCAGCCTAGAATTCTGTATCCTGCACAATTCCCTTTCAACAGTGAAGTAGAAATAAAGATTTCCTCAAAGAAAATCTGAGGGAGTTTGTCATTGCTAGACCTACCTTGCAAGAACTGGTAAGTTCTCAAAGAAGAAGGAAAATGATACGGTTCAGAAACTCAGATCTCCATAAAGGAAGAGATCAGAGAAGGGCTGAGTTAAGGTAAAGTAAAAACTTATTTTCCTTAACTGATCTAATAGATACTAGTTTGTTCAAATAATGACAACAATGCATTTGGTTATAGTTCACGTGTAAGTGAAATGGAGGACGGCATGACGGAAAGGGACAGGAGGGAGGAATCCGGAATGCTTGATTACTCTAAGGCATGTGCACCCCCCATGAAGAGGTGTGGTGGTACTTGAAAGTGGACTTGTGTTGGTTGCAAATATATATTGCAAATTCTAGGGCAGCCATTAAAAAAAAAAAAGCTCAAAAAGTATAATTGATATGCTAAGAAAAGAGACAAAATGAAATCACATAAAATACTCAAAGTCATGAAAGATTGGAGCTCCTGGGTAGTTCAGTCACTTGAGCATCTGACTCTTGATTTCAGCTCAGGTCATGATCCCAGGGTCCTGGGATTGAGCCCCATGGAGGTCTCTATGCTGAGCGAGGAGCCTGCTTGAGATTCTCTCTCTCCCCCTCTGTCCTTCTGCCCTGTGTTTTCTCTCTCTTTCTCTCAAATAAAACCCACAAAAGATAGAAAAAGTGGGAGACAAAAATAGGAACAAAGAACAGGGCAGTGAATAGGAAATGGGAACAAACACGGTGGACGTTCATCCAGTGATACCAGTAATCACTTTGAATGTCAGTGGTCTACATGTACTAATTCAAAGACAGGGATTGTCAGAGTGGATCAAAACCAAAGCTGTATGTTGTGTATAAGAAACCTGCTTTAAATATAAAGACACATGTAGATTAAAAGTTACAGGATGGAGGGGGCACCTGGGTGGCTCAGTCAGTTAAGTGTCCGACTCTTGGTTTCAGCTCAGGTCTTGATCTCATGGTTTGTGAGTTTGAGTCCCATATCCGGCTGTGTGGCGATGGTGTGGAGCCTGCTTGGGATTCTCTCTCCATCTCTCTCCGCCCCTTCCCCACTTGTTCTCTCTGTCTCTCTGTCTCTCTCTCTCAAAATAAATAACGTTTTAAAAAAGTTAAGGGATGGAGAAAGATGTATATGCTAACTTTAAGCTAACCTTACAAAAAAGCTGGAGTACTCCTATTTGGATACAGCAGACTTCAGATCAAGGAAGGCTATCGGGGATAATTACATAACAGAGCTTTACATAATGACAAAGAGGTCAATTATCCAAGAAGACAAAACAATCCTTAAAGGGTGAGCACCTAACAACACAGCGCCCAGCTACGCAAGACAAAAACCGACAGGACTGCAGGAGGAAGAGGAGAACCCGCCCGTAGTCGGGAGGCTCTGACACCCACCCCTCTGTCAGGAGCAGGCAGATCCAGCAGCAGGTCAGGAAGGACATCGCTGAACTCAACAGCACCATCAGTCAACGGCACCTAGCGGATGTCTGTAGCCGACTTCATCCACCAACTGCAGAATATGCAAATTCTCAAGGCCACACTCACCAAGACAGCCCACATTCTGGGCCACAAAACACACCTGAATCCATTTAAAATAGTAGAGATCATCAACTACATTTCAATAAATAATAATGGTAATAGAAACCATACAAAGTCTACCCTCAAAACACAATGGAGTTAAAGTAGAAATCAGTAACAAAGAGGGGCGCCTGGGTGGCGCAGTCGGTTAAGCGTCCGACTTCAGCCAGGTCACGATCTCGCGGTCCGTGAGTTCGAGCCCCGCGTCAGGCTCTGGGCTGATGGCTCAGAGCCTGGAGCCTGTTTCCGATTCTGTGTCTCCCTCTCTCTCTGCCCCTCCCCCGTTCATGCTCTGTCTCTCTCTGTCCCAAAAAATAAATAAACGTTGAAAAAAAATTAAAAAAAAAGAAATCAGTAACAAAGATAGTTGGAAGATGTCAAAATATTCAGAAATAAAACACACATTTAGAGATTAAGCACATTTTAAATTAACACATGGGGCAAGGAAGAAATCCTAAAAGAAATTTCAAAATATTTTGAACCAGAAGAGGATTGTGGGAAGATGGTGGAGTAGGCAGCACCAGGAGTCTGTCTTGCCATCTAGACAACAATCACACTGTTGGAATCTGCCTGATGTAACTATTTTGGAACTATGGAGTCTATGGAAAGATTTCAGCTTCCAGGGGAAGCCTTGGGTGGTGGACTGTGGTTAATTTTGGTCAGTGTCAGCTCTTAGCACAGTAGTAGCTACCCATCCCATCCCCGTGCGCGCCCTCATCCGCATCTGTAGCCCAGCCACATGGCAGGCAGCTGTGCGTGTGTTGCTAGAACAGCTTGCACGTAGCGTGTGGAAGGAAGCCAGGGTGGCCGAATGACCTTGTCCTCCCAAGATCAGGGATCTGCATAATGGTCATTGAAGGGATCTTCAATAAGATTATCAGCAGACTTAAAAAAAAAAAAAAAAAAAAAAAAAAAAAAAAAAAAAGATTATCAGCAGAGTTCTCATCAGAAACTTTGGAGACCAGAAGGCAGTGGATTGATAATCTCAAAGTGCTAAAAGAAAAAAAGTCCAAAAAGCGCATGAAAAGATGCTCAACATCACCGACTGTTAGGGAAATGATGGACAATGGGATACAAAATGCATGTGTTTGTATGGGACACAGATGTTGTTACTGCCTGCCCTACCAGCCGTGTTATTCCCTTGGGCTGTCAATCACACGCCGTAGGAACGGGGAGACGACCAAGGGGGGCAACTTAGAGTGCCCTGTGCTCCTAGACACACTGATCAGGTAACAATGGTCAGAAGCTTTGTGAAGGTGCTGATAAGGACCTTAAAAGGGGATCTTGTAAGAAATGTTGAAACTAGGGCTGTTTCTTCTTCCTTCGAATAGAGTTTTCTTGAAAATCAGGCCTATGGGGTGAGAAGTTGGTCTCTTTTAGGCCAAGAAGAGGGCGGGGTATGTATTAGGACCATGATAAATATTTGTCGAATGCAGAATGAATGGAAATATTTTTCATCCCTTCTAGAAGGACGTATTGTTTCAGGGGATGCCTGGGTGGCTCGGTCAGTTAAGTCACCGACTCTCAGTTTCTGCTCAGGTCATGACCTTGTGGTTCGTGGGTTCAAGCCCCAAGTTGGGCTCTGTGCTGACAGTGTGGAGCCTGCTTGGGATTCTCTCTCTCCCTCTCTCTGCCCCTCCCCACTCACACTGTCTCTCTCAAAATAAATACAATTTGAAAAATTTAGAAGGGGGTATTGTTTCAGGCAACTATGCTTTTGAAGAATGAATCTTCTCTGTCTTAGAAACAGTAATTGGGATTTCTGTGACAGTTTTTAGCTCAACTAAAATTTCAATTCCGCACTTAATAAGCCATAGAGACATTCCCAGATAGTTCATAAAAGGACCAAGAAGAGTTGGGTCTCAGCATAAGGGTAGGGAGAGGAGGTAGCTGTGCAGACAGCAGTCAGGAAAGTGACCCTGGCAGAACCACCATTAGGCCGGTGCCGGGCGCGCCAGGAGAAGGTGCTGTACCAGGCCAGGGTCAAGTGTACCAACAGTTCAGCTGGAGTGGAGTCTCCACAGGAGCAGGGATGTCAAAATATCTCCTGCGCTGGGACCAGGCAACCATCCAGTGTAATGAGAACAGGAGCTTTCTGTCCTCTCCCCCCCGCAGAGGAAATGCCTGTTCTGCTCTGTGAGGCTTTGCTCCACCACGAGCACATCCCAGGGCAGCTCCACGTCCAAAGGGAAGTAGTTCTTGCAACTGCGTTTGAATTCGTGGACCAAGCAAGTCAGAGTGTCTTGAGCTGGTGTGGTGGGGACTGGAGGTCTCCGTTACATCCAACGCACAGACGACAAGACAGGACTGGAGCAGTCAACCCGCTGAAGATTCAGCTTGACGGTCTCTACTTGAACTTGGCTCTGACTCCAAAATTCACATCCTTCCCACTCGACCATGGTGCCTTTTCTACTCCCGTTAACCCCAAGGGGACCAAACAGACCAGAGGCTGCCACGTAACTAAAGAAAGTGCCTGCCAGGGAGGAGGGCGGGGGCGCCTCTGTGGCCCTCCTGCGTGGGTGAGGCTGTGCTCCTGACAAAACCACAGGGATGCCTCGGCCCTGGGGGTCCCATCTTCCCAGCACGACCAGCAGACCTCAAGATGATGCGCACGAGGCCTAGCATTTCTACTATTTTAAAATGTTTTGCGTTAAGGTCTCTGCTCTTCAGCCAGACTACAGGCTCCCCGGAGGCGGGCACTTGCCACGTCTTTGTGCAGCGCCTCTCTTCGGGGCTGTACACATGACAAATTGTAAGCTCTGGTTGATGAGTGCCTATGCGGACGCGTTTCAAGTTTGTGGGGATACGTGGCATAAGAGTTTTTCGCAAATGGGAACTTTTAGTGACAAAACACCAAAGAATGCTTTACCTCATCATTGTAGGTTGTAACAGTCACAAACATTCCCAGACCCGGAGCCGACTCCAGGAAGTCGTGTCTGCGTGTGTCCCATTGCTGGATCCTGAAAGTCCCTGTTTCACAAACGCGAGATGTTCATTACAAGATAGGGGTAAGAAATATTTACGTAACGTTAACTGATAAATGAATTTTCTTTTCAGTTGATCTGAATAGAAAACACCGTTAGCGTAAAGAGCTTAGGTCCTGGTGATTAGGTCCCGTGGCCGAGCGGGAAGGCCCCGGAGGAGAGAGGAAGGCGTGGGCTCGTGTTCACACGTGACTTCACCGCTCTGCACTCAGCTCCCTCGGAAAAAGGGGATAAGCTAAGTCCCTCCTAAGTCTCAGAGCTGCGAGGGCTGTTGAAAAAATAAAGAGCCGTGACAAATTGCTGCCTCGAGTTCCAGTAGCTGTGTCTGTCACCCAGCACGATTCCTTTGCTGAGGCCTAGGCGTGTCCTGTCGAGTCCTTCCTTCCCCTGGTGTCAAGGCTCCTGCTCGGGTCTGCGTCCCTGAGAGAGCCTCCCACTTTCTCCTTTGGGGCACGAAAGCGTCGTATGGCTTACCTTTCCCCTTCAGCCCTTGCCAGGTACAATGCCAATGAAAGGAGTTCACGTTTATTGAAAAACATTGAAAAATAGCTAATAGTCCTTGTGTGTGCCAGGCACTGCGCTGAGCGCTTAATGTGCCGCCCCATCGATTCTTGAAATGTGCTTCGAGGAGGCATTTCTATTCCTTCACCAAGTCAACTGATAAGTATACAATGAGCCCCTTCCCCAGTGACAGCACCGTTCCGGGAGTGAGGACAGACGTGAACAAAATAGACACTATCTTTGTTTCCACGGAGCTCTCGTACAGAGAGAAACAGACAACAGGGAAATAAGTATACAATATACAAGGACGCTGTAAGAAAAAGCAGGTGACAGGGATAAGGGACTTGGGGAATTCAACGGGGCAGTCGGGGTGCCCCCTGAAGTTTGAGTGAAGAACCAAAGGACTAGGGGAGTAAACGATGTATATAATTTCGTACTGAGTATCCTTATAAACATGTTTCTGTCTCTACATCACATTCAGTTCTAAGTATTTGCCAAGCATTCTAGAGAATTTACACATGTAGTCTGAATTTTCATGACAACAGGCGATACTATTTTTATGACAAGTTTACATATGATGAAACCAAAACAGAAAAAGTAATTTGCCTAAGGCCACACACCTAGCAAGTGGCAGAGTCAGGACTGAAACCCAGGCCATGCAGTGTCTCTCCCCTACTGCCACACGATGCTGCCTCCATCTGGGGGAAAGACTGTTCCTTGCAGGAGTGTATGCAGAGGTCCTGGGGTGGGAGCATGCCTGGGGTACCAAGGAACAGCAGGGCTGCTGGGGTGAGGACAGCAGGCAGAGAACACTAGGAGATGAGGTTGAGAGTATGGCAGGGGCAGGATCACAGAGAGCCTGCACATCCGTTGTTGGGATCGGGGAAGTAGTTATTTGGAGGAGTGAAATCAAGTGGCTTTCACTTTAAACTATTTGTCGCGGGGGGGCGCCTGGGTGGCTCAGTCGGTTAAGCATCCGACTTCGGCTCAGGTCATGATCTCCTGATTCGTGGGTTCGAGTCCCGCGTCAGGCTGTGTGCTGACAGCTCGGAGCCTGGAGCCTGCTTCAGACTCTGTGCCTGCCTCTCTCTCTGCCCCTCCCCTGCTCACACTCAGTCTCTCTCTGTCTCTCTCAAAAATAAACATTAAGAAAAATTAAAATATTTGTCATGTGGAGAAAAGACTGAAGGATCCAGAGTGGAAGCAGGGAATCGGGGTGACTTGGACCAGGTGTGAGTGGTGGATTCTGCATACTGTCCCCTAGTCTACAAGTTGGAAACTGAATCTCCAAGACAGAAAGTCGTATAGCTAGGGAGTTGTAGAGGCAGAATTAGAGTCAAGGTACTGTGATTCCAAAGCCCAGAACTACAGGCGCAGGGCCACATGGCCTCCCTGGATGGCGAGGAGACAGGTCCCCGGCGGGAACGTCGCCTGACGGGAACGTCGACTGTAGGGAGCAGCCCCTGCAAAGTGGGGCACTCTGGGGGGAACACCGGAAGAGACCACCTCCTGGCATGGGAAGATCCACAGCAAAGTCTCAAGCCCTGCCTGCACTTGGTCCTAGGCACCTTTTCACTGTACTGGTCCTTTGTCCCTCCAGACATTTAAAAAACTGTATCAAATGCACATTGTATGCTGATTCAAGGGCCCATCTCCAGGAGATCTTTTTAAAAGTATCATTGATGGGGACGCCTGGGTGGCTCAGTCAGTTAAGCAGCTGACTTCAGCTCAGGTCATGATCTCATGGTCCATGGGTTCGAGCCCTGCATCAGGCTCTGTGCGGACAGCTCAGAGCCTGGAGCCTGCTTCGGAATCTGTCTCCCTCTCTCTCTGCCCCTCCCTGATCATGCTTTGTCTCTCTTTCTCTCTCTCTCAAAAATAAATAAACATTAAAAAAAAGTTGTTAAGGATCACTGATGATTCTAGAAAAGATGGAGTAAGCCCATTCCACCCTATTCCTTCTGCTAATGACAACCAAAAACGTTGGGCAAAATGTGTAAAACAACAATCAGAAGACTCTGAAAGGTAGGAAAAAGGTGATTGGTTGAGAGCCTCAAGACTCAAAGCGCAACTCAGCAGTGAGTGTCCTCCAGCTGACCTGCCCTGGCCTGGGTGCTACAGCAATCTGCAACTGCAGACCAAACTCAAAGGGAGGGAAAGAGAGAGAGGGGAAAGAGAAAGCTCGCTCAAGAAAAACCTGGTTTCTTTAGCCAGAGGATCTGGAAGGGCCTGCAGGATGGAGCCCCTTTGGGTACACCTGCCCTGCCCCAGATGAGTACCGTGAAGGAAGCTGCACCCCTCCCCACTGGATGCTTCACGCGAGGGCTGGGGTGGGGTCCTGGGGAGATGCCCACCCTGTCTGAGGGCTGCAGGGAGGCGCGAGATGCACAGACGGATCTTTTCATCTGCCTATGAGGTTCCGCGGGGCACATAATAGAATTAACGCGGCAAAAGGCACAGTGAGAGAACAAAGCAGAGGACGACGCTCTCTTACAGAGGAAAGGGGGTAGGAGGGCTGTTGTAAACAGAAAGTCCATTGGAGGAAAATGGGAGCTGGAAGTGTAGTGCTTTTCATTGGCTGACCCCTGGCAATCTCTCATTGGCTGGGCTGTAATTGTCTCTCATTGGTTGGGCTGTGGAGTCTCTCATTGGCTGGAACTGTTGCTGGGAGAGGAGGAAACCTTCCTTCCTCCTGATGGGCTGGGCAAGTAGTAGCTACAGTGGAACCCCCCCCCCCCCCCCCCCCAGCAAGGTGCTTCAGTTCCTGTTGGGTCTGCAATTGACCAGGAGTGGTAGGGCTGAGAGCTCCCCTGGGGCCACCCGACTCCATTCTAAATGAGGCTTCCTTTTACACATTTTCACAAGACAAAAATATATATGGAAAATAGAAACCATGCATGACTGATAACGGAACAACAGTTTGAATGACAGTATACTTCGCATCAGAAACATGGAGGCCAGAAGGAAGTAGCACATTTTCAAGTGTTGAAAGAAAACAATTGTCAAACCACACTCTATATCCAGCGGAAATACCCTTCAGAATGAAGGCGAAATATTCTTAGGTCAAGGAAAACTAAGAGAATTTTTCACCAGAAAACCTGCCTTAAAATAATTTCTAGGGGCGCCTGGGTGGTTCAGTTGGTTAAGCGTCCGACTTCGGCTCAAGTCATGATCTCACCGTTCGTGGGTTTGAGCCCCGCATCGGGCTCTGTGCTGACAGCTCAGAGCCTGGAGCCTGCTTCAGATTCTGGGTCTCCCTCTCTCTCTGCCTTTCCTCTGTTTGCCCTCTGTCTCTTTCTCTCTCTCAAAATAAATATACATTAAAAAGTTAAAAAAAAAAAACTCGCTAAAGGAAGTTCTTCAAACAGAAAGAGAATAATAAGGAAATTTGGAACACCAGGAGGGACGAGAGAATGACAGAGTAACTAGGGAAATAATGAGCATTCTCTATTTTTAAAATTGTTTGACAGCTGAAAGCAAACAGTATACATAATATTGTCTGATGTGATTCTCAAAGTATGTAGAGGTTACATTTAAGACAACTATATTATAAAGGGTGGGGAGGGCAAAGGCACTTCCATGGTCATAAGGTCTGTACGTTCCTCTTGAAAAAATGCAAAATATCGATCCTCATGGACTGTGATAAGTTAAGTATGTGCATTGCGATCCCTAGAGCAAACACTACTAAAACTATACAAAGAGGTATAGTGAAAAATACTATAGATAAAGCAAAAACGGGTTATTATAAAACACTGAAGTGACCCGCAGAAAGGTAGGAAATGGAAAACAGGAACAAAAAGCAAAGGGAGCAAACAGAAAACAGTAAAATAGCAGATCGGAATCCAGACAGTATACATTGCATGTAATAATTACGTTAGAGATAGATGGTCAAAACAGATTAGACCAAGATTGGCAGAATAGGTTTTCTTTAATGACCCAACTAGTACGCAGCGTATGAGGAAATCACTTTGATATAACGCTGTATGTAGGTTAAAGGTAAACGGCTAAAAAGGGTAAATCATTCTGATGTTAATAAAAAAGCGTGGGTGGCTCTGTAAGTACCCAGTAAAGTGGACTTGAGAGCAATGAAAATTGCCACGGGCAAAGAGGGACATTACATAATGAGAAGGGGTCAAGTCACTAAGAAGACGTCACCCTCCAGGCATAAGCAGAGTGTGAGAGCCCACGAAGGCAAACAACCGAAAGGAGACCACACAGGCACTGCCGGAGTTGGACCACGCTGGTCAGTAATGGAGAGAAACCTGCAAGGAGGTGGAAGCTGGAAGGACCGCCAGCCACCAGGACCCGCCGGACACCCAGTGCACGCCCCCCGGCAAGGGCACAGTAGGCCCTTCTCCTCAAGTACTGGAGCAAAAAAGCCCAGAGCCCGATCAGACAGGCACCTCCGCGGAAGCAGCTGAGTGTTCGGGGGGGGGGGGGGGGAGGGAGGGGGGGGCGAGCACACGGCCAGGCAGACGGATCACTTTCCAAATGTGTGACCACCTGGAAATCTGTTTCACGAGCTTCCCATTCTGTGAGATGATCCTCGTCTTCCTCCCGGCCCACTTCCGGCACGCCCACCCCGGCCTCTCCGATGGGAATAGTCAGCGTCTCTGTCTGGCCACCACCAAGTGTCTTAACCCCTCCGGAACTCACCCTTGCTGCCTGTGTCTCGGAGTGGTTGGGGTGTCCCCGCTTAGCCACCCCCCCCCCCCCCCCCGACTTTCTCTGGGAGTTTGCTCCTGTCGCCATTCCTACCCTTGCCCATACTGGGCCATTCCGGTCAGCCTGCCAACTGGTATAGCGGTCAGGCGTACGTTCTGTAAGGTGCTAGAACTCGGTGAACATGCTGTGTTCGTCTTGCGTGGGCCTCTTGGGCCCGGCCATTAGCCGAGAGCAGTGTTCGGCTCTGTGGTAGAGGCTCCATGAGGTTCTGTGACACGTTCAATGAAGATTTTGAACGAATGAGTACCAGTGGGGCTCAGAGTCACGACACCAGTGATCCTGGCGGCCGCCTGAGTTGTCCGAATGAGTGGGAGTGGTTTCCGTCCGCTTCACCTTGATCTGAGGCCCCCAAGGTGGGAGGAGGGCAGGCGGGAGGTGTCATGCCCCTGGGATGCCACCAGATGGCAGTGGAGAAGCATTGTTCAGGGGCCGGCGGAGGTGGAGGGAGGTCACCACCGCGGGATGGAACATGGGACAAAGGCACAAGTGTGGACGGGGACAGGCTGCCCCGTCACGCTTCTCACCGCACGTCGATTGAGCGGCGGGGAGTCCTGGCTAGGAGCTGGGACACGGGCAGGGCACTGCCCCGCTCTATGCCTCAGTCTACCCTTGAGTGAAACCGCATAATAACGGGTGTATCCCGAAGGGGGTGAGGAGTTAAATGAGTTGGCATTTGCAAGTTGCTCAGTGCAGAATTTAGCCCGCGTGAGCGCTGTGTAAGCACTTGATGACTTATTTCTGCCGTTGTTATTGGGCTTCGTGGGCACTGACTTCTCTCGCCTCCCGCTGAACCCTCCGACCCTGCAGTGTTGGTAATGACACCCACTTGCACGGGTGTGGAGCCTGAGGCTGAAGAGGTGAATGGCTCATCTGAAACCATCCAGATGATAACAGGCCAAGCCAGGATGAAAACTCAGCTTGAGTTCCAAATCGAGGGCCTTGGCCCCCCGCTTCAAACCACACCACTCACTCCGCGGCCTTGGTCTCTGTGTGCGTGCGTGTGGTGTGTGTGCACGTGTGTGCACGGCAAGTGTGGCGTGTGTGCGTGCGTGTGCGTGTGCATGTGCGTGCGTGTTAAAGCTCAGGTGTGGTTCACACAGAGCTCCCGGCCGACCTCGCTTCCTAGGCGCCCTTCCAGGGTGTTCCCTCGAGGGAGCCCTGGTTGGGAGCCGCTGGGTGCCCGGCAGGCAGAGTCCCTTCCCGGGCCGTGTACACACAGCTCTCCAGTCCCCCGGGGACCCGTGCACACCCTGTCCAGGCACTCGGCCCCGCCCTGTGACCCCTGATGTGGCTGTGCCTTCCACCCCAGACTGTGAGTCTTCTTCGGCTGCGACCGAGGGCCATTGGATTGGTACGAGACTAGTCAGGTGCATTCACTGTAGGAAGTTTAAAAAGCAAAAGTCCCCTCGAGAAGGTTTTGGTGATCAGTATTGCCCTTCTGGTCTCTCTCCTGTAAATGTGTGTTGCATATTTTGTAAGAAGTGAAGGCAACCTGTAGATACTACCTGTGACCTGATTTTCCCACCCAGTTATGTGACCGTCTTCCGGTAGACCTAACTATTCTGCTGTTACCTAAAGTGAAGTCTACACAGAGAGCTGAAGAAAGGCCCAGTGTTGTTTGTCAGTGCTGAGCATGAGCAGAAGAATGGAGGCACGGGAGGCCCTGTAACGCGGTGGTCAGCGGCCCGGTCGTCTGGTCGACCCCTGGTGCAACCTGGCACAGAGAGCCAGCGCCCTCAGGAGTAGCTTTGAACATGGAGCGATGTCTTCCAGAACGTTCCGGGTTCCCCGAGGACTCTTTGTTTCCCTACACACCGGTCAGCCGCATGCAGACTCCACGTAGGGGGAGCGCGGTGAGGTGGGTGCGGCCGACGGAGGTCCTCGTGACACGCACACCGTCAGCAGGCAGCTCACACCTGCATCACCCTGGTCAGAAACCGTCGGCTTCCCAAATGCCCCCGCTCACTACCTAACTCTTAAGGGCGACCGCATTCTGACTTGTACAGACGCACGGGCTGTGGACGCGCTCTGGTGTCCACACGCGTCAGCGGGTCCGTCTGCGTCGTCATGGGCAGGACGGACCGTCCGGCGTTGCTGCCCCGCGAAGCGGCCACGTGGCACCTGTCTGTCGGCGGGCACGTGAGCAGGGTCCGGCTTGGGGCCCTTAGAGCGGCGCCGCGTAAGTTTGGCGGCACGTGGACACGGGTGTGCAGCCCTGCGGGGAGCGTCCCGTGGCCTCGGCGGTGGCGAAGCTCGTGCCCCGTGTGTGAGGCTCTGCGCCTGCCAGACACGTGAACACTCGGCCGCTTGCTGGGGGTGGTGGCATCTCGCTGGGCTTTGCTCTGTGTTTCCCACCGACGAGCAGGGCGAGCGCCTGTCCGCCACTTGCCGGCTCTTTGGGTCTCCCCTGTCACGAAGTGTCTGCTGGGCTCTCGCCCGTTTCTCTGTCCCGCTAACGTGAGCCCGTCGTCCACGGCGGTTTGCCAGGTGGTGGACACCTCCTCCTCCACGTTTATCCTCGGGAATCGGCGTGTTTTCACTACGGAGAAGTGATTGGAAGCACAGACGTTTCTCCCAAACCGGCGGCGGGTTCGCAAAGAGCTTGCGGCACCGTGTCGGGTGGCATTAGTGACATCTGGGGCCAGAAGCGTGGGTCCTTGCCGGTGGGGGGGAGGGGGGGACAGCTGCCATGACTCGCAGGCACACGTGGACCACATGTTGGGGCCGCTCCGGCCCCCTCACCCCCCTCTCCCGGCTCGGGTCAGCTTCGGGGGGGGGGGGGGGAACCTGACCTGACCCAGCCCTGCGGTGGGCGTGGCCTCCACGAAGATGGGATCGCAGCTGCCCCAGGGGAGGGCGAACAAAAGCACTCGCTTTTTTTAGAGAGAGAATCCGAGTGTGTCCAAGCAGGGGAGGGGCAGAGAGAGAGGAGAATCGCAAGCAGGCCCTGCACGGTCAGTGCAAGCCCGCAGGGGGGCTCCGTCTCACAAACTATGAGACCAGGACCTCAGCCAGCCAGATGCCCCATCTAGGGACCTTTTGAACGGGAGCGACCAGGAGCAAAATTTCTACTGGTTCTGAATTCTAATTGTTTTCTTTTTAGGCAACAGTCTCTGGGGCGCCTGGCTGGCCTGTCGGTTGAGTGTCTGACTCTTAATTTCAGCCCAGGTTTGTGGATTCGAGCCCCATGTCACGCTCTGTGCTGACGGGGTGGAGCCTGGAGCCTGCTTCAGATTTTCTCTCTCCCTCTCTCAGCCCATCCCTGTCTCTCTTAAGAAAAAGAAAAGAAAAAAGAACGGTCTCCCACACTATGATCACTGTGCTCCAAGGTGCATCTCTCTCTGTCTCAGGGCCTGCTTTTCACGAGGGACTAACAGCCTTGTTTGAAAAATGTCTCCAAGGACCAGCAAGTAAAACTCACCAGGTCAGCAGTGGTAACACACAGCTCCCCCCCCTCCCCAGCCCCTGCCTCTGCCAGACCTCCCTCCCTCTCCGCTGCTTCTCAGGCAGTGTCCCTCCTTTCGGGGGCGGGGCCCGGCGGGGGGGGGGGGGGATGTTGAGCCAGTCAGGGCCGCACCTGTGCACCTGTTCTGGCCGTTTAGGACAGAGCCCCGGAGGCCAAGTTGATAAGGTCGCAGCCAGAGCCCAGAAGGGTGGGGGCTAACACCGGTGAACACCTGCGTCTGGTCGCGGGCCACGCCAGGTGCTTCGCGGCTCCAGGGCAGGTGTGAGCTCTGGTTTACAGAGAAGGACACAGAGCTCCAAGGCACCAAGCTATTGGGCCACGAAGGTGGTTGCAAACATACCTCTTTGACACCAGAGGCCGGGCTCTGCCTTACGAGGCGCCCCGAGCTGCCTCCACCCGGGGAAGGTCGATTCCTCAGACCCACCGCAGGCTATTTATTTGTAGTCCCGACAAGCAAAAACACTCCTTCCGGTGGATTTGGATGACCGGCCCCGAGGTCATCTCTCTCAGACTTTCTAGATGGGTGTGTTTCGTTGGATTCCACTGTACCTCAGAGGTGAAGACAGAAGGAGACGTCACTGGTGTGTGCTCTCCTGGACCGGGGATCTCAGACGTGGCCTCAGAGCCCCACAGACCCTGGAAAGCCTTAACATGTTTGTTTTCATTTTAATGGTCGCCTAAAAATGAAATATAAGCACATTCTGGGTTGGCACCTCTTAACCAAGCAGCGTTTGGCACGTGCACTCACAACCATGGACGCCCTGAGTGAGCGTCAGGGACTCACTTTGTGGACACTGGAGACTAGGTAGCAGTTCAGTGAGGCAGGCAGTGGAAACAGAGTCGTTTTCTGGCTCAGGCAGCACAGGCACCCAGAACTCAGGGAACCCGGCCCACAGCGGTCAGGAAGGGATTCACGCTGTAAGCAGGTGACCTGAGCCAAGGTCCTGGCTGTACATATAGGGGCTGCAACACACAATGAACAAGAAAGCACAGAGGGTGCAGTGAAATTTCCTCATAAAAGGGATTTTTTTGGAAGTTTATTTCTTTATTTTGAGAGAGAGAGAGCGCACGCACGAGCAGGGAAGAGGGGCAGAGAGAGAGAGGGAGAGACCCAAGCAGGCTCTGCACTGACAGCATGAGCCCGATGCAGCGCTCGATCTCACAAACCGAGATCCTGACCTGAGCCAAAATCAAGAGTCATATGCTTAACTGACTGAGCCACCCAGGTGCCCCATAAAAAGGAATTAAAAGAATTTTTTTAATGTTTATTTATTTTGGGGAGACAGAGAGGCAGAGTGGGGGAGGGGCAGAGAGAGAGGGAGACAAAGAATCCGAAGCAGGCTCCAGGCTCTGAGCTGTCAGCATAGAGCCCAATGCGGGGCTCGAACCCATGAAGCACAGGATCGTGACCTGGGCAGAAGTCAGATGCTCAACCGACTGAGCCACCCAGGCGGTCCCCATAAAAAGGAATTTTTAATGAAATGTTTAGGAATTGTATTTTGGGATATGCTATTACATTATTTGGCACATCAAAGTAATGGGCTGATGATTACAGATACAATCATAGTTAAAGGAAAAATTTTTTTAAAATAAAGGAAAAACAATAACAAGAATAGAGACTTAACCTATGGCTCATCATGCTCAAAATTCTTTTAGAAGAAACTCAGAACAGTCAAGTAGGAAACCTGCAAAATATCTTTCTGTTATCAAACCCAATATTGTTGATTTGTATGTCTCTTTGATTCCAGTAATACTTGGTTTCTTAAAGTCTACTTTGCACTTTCTTTTGGTTCATACTTACATGTATGTCTTTTTCCATTCTTTTACTTTCAAGCTCTCCTTATACTTAAAGTATTTCCTTTTGGGGGAGCCTGCGTGGCTCAGTCGGTTGAGCGTCTGACTCTTGATTTCAGCTTAGGTCACGATCTCACAGTTTGTGAGTTAGAGCCCCGTATTGGGCTTGCCCTGACAGTGTGGAGCCTGCTTGGGATTCTCTCTCTCTCTCCCTCTCTCTCTGCCCTTTTCATGCTGGCGCTCTCTCTCTCTCTCTCTCTCTCTCAAAATAAATACATAAACTTAAAAAAAAAAAAGGAAGAAAAAAATTAAAGTGTTTCATTTGGGAACAGTATATAGTTGTTTTGTTTTGTTTTTAAATCCAGCCTGATGACCTTTGTCTTTTAGGTGGAGAGTTTTGTCCGTTTGCACTTAACGTAATGTAAAATGTAGTTGGGTTTACGCCTACTATATTGCTAATTGTTTTCCATTTATCCGGTTTGTTCCTTGTTCCTCATCCTTTCTTTCTTGCCTTTTTTTTTTTCAACGTTTATTTATTTTTGGGACAGAGAGAGACAGAGCATGAACGGGGGAGGGGCAGAGAGAGAGGGAGACACAGAATCGGAAACAGGCTCCAGGCTCCGAGCCATCAGCCCAGAGCCTGACGCGGGGCTCGAACTCACGGACTGCGAGATCGTGACCTGGCTGAAGTCGGACGCTTAACCGACTGCGCCACCCAGGCGCCCCCTTTCTTGCCTTTTTTGAGGTGGGGGATTAATCAACTATTTTTTTTTTTTTGTCCATTAGCATATTATGGGACTTAAGGACTATATTCTCTCTCTCTCTCTCTCTCTTTTTTAATGTTTTATTTATTTTTTGAGAGCGAGACACAGAGTGTGAATGGGGGAGGGGCAGAGAGAGAGGGAGACACAGAATCCAAAGCAGGATCCAGGCTCTGAGCTGTCAGCACAGAGCCCGACGCGGGGCTCGAACCCACAAACTGTGAGATCGTGACCTGAGCCGAAGTCTGATGCCTAACCGACGAGCCACCCAGGCGCCCCTCTCTCTTTTTTAATAATGGTGTTTTATAATTGGTGGCATTTAAAAATTTTTTTAATTTTTTAATTGATTTAAGTAATCTACACCCCCCACATGGGGCATGAACTCACGACCCCAAGATCAAGATTTGCACACTCTACCAACTGAGCCAGCCAGGCTCCTCAAGGCCATATCCTCTTTTTAAAAATATTTAAAAACATGTGTCCCGACGCGTTTCCACAATTTCCCTGTAGTTAGAGCAGACTGTAGGTGGCTGAGCTCTGGCCCTAAATAACTGCACGGGGGCAATGGCTAGGAAGACCACAGAGGAGGCAGAACACAGATGGAGGCTTGGGGAGGCAGGGCGAGGGGCAGTCAGAATTGGAAAGGACCAGAGCAGGACAGTTTGGACGGGGAGCCAAAGAGGCTCCTGACTCAGGCCTCCGGGGGGCCGGCACGAGACCTCCACGTATACACCACCCTCTGGCTGCATTCGCCTTCCCGCCTCAGAGCCCTCCGGCGGGTCAGGTGATTCTCAGGCTCCCGCCACGGGTGTGCCCGGGACACGCCCATCCAGCTGGTGGGCCGCAAGGTAGCAGGGAGGGTGGGCGGGCTGCTCCCGTCCCTCTTACTCCTCCTCTGCCCCCTTCAAACGCAGGTTGAAATTCACAGATTACTAGGAAAATGGCCGCCGGCCACGGAGCTCGGCACCCGAGTCACGTGTCCCCTGGGAGACGAGCCGGGGTCGGGGGCGTGAGCAAGCACCGTATGTTCTGTGTGCCTGGCTGCATTCTAAGAGCGCTACAAATAATAATTCAGTCGCCATCACAGGAAGAAACAGGTGTCATTATTATTTTTATCCCCTTTGGCAAAGGGAGCAGACAGCTTCCGTAGCTTGGCCAAGGGCACACGGCCTTGGATCTGGGCGGCCCTGCTCACGCCACACGGTCCCAAACGCCACTCCCCGGAGTTGCCACAGCAGCGGGGGCTCCCCCATCAGGGGGTGAGTGGAGAGGAGCATTTGACGCTATTCAGCGTGAGACGGGAATCGTGATCTGCACTTACGGAGATTCTGCTGTGTTCTCCCTTTCGGCGTGAAAATCAGGGAACCTGATGCCAATCTTACCTGAACGTTGGAGGTACTGTATTTACCATGCGATTCTGCAGCCCTGGGCACCTGTTTCTTTCTCAGCAGGCCAGGGCAGCTCAGCTGAACGGAGACGAGCTTGGAGGCGGTGTGGGGAATGTGCAGAAATCTCCGCGCCCATGGCCGGCTTTATGGACGCTTTGCTTGGAAAGCGTCTCAGATCTGCGAACCCCTGCCCCCCCTCCAGCACCACTCCCCGCGGGACACCGTGAGCCTCCGGGGCCGAGGCTCAGAGACACATTAACGTGTGCTGTTTCATGCTATTTCGCTGCACCAAGCCGGAGACATCACTTACCTTTGAGAATTCAGCCACGATTAGCATGATTAATGGGACCAGAAATTCTTTTCCTTCACGAAACCCGACGACCGGAAAGACCAATCAGGCTTGGATTCTGTGGTGCTATGTCTTTGTTTCCCGGTCTATGGATTATGCAGTTCACTCCCAAGGCTACTTTCGGGTCAGGTTCGCCAACCTCGATACACTCTCTCGAGAGGAAACCACACAGTGTGCTACTCCCCGCCAGACAGCTCACGCACCAAGAAACCAGCACGGTCCCGTAAGGTGACACGCTGAGTGGAGCTACCCACCTGTCAGCAGGGTGTCACTGGGAATGTCTTCTATTATGCACTTCTCCTCTCGTTCCCCCGCGTGGAAATAAAAAGCCGTCGAGAGTGAAAAGCACAAACCGAAAATAAATGTTAACGTCGGCATCTCTGGGTAGCGCTCTCCTTGAAACGGCTCGATCACAAGTGCGCTGCTCAGTGGGCGCTCGTCTTCCATTGGACAGTCCTGTCAATTGATTTCTGTGAGAAGTAACATGTGGCGGCTGCCCTTGGGCGGGTGACGGCAGCAATTCCCAGGGAACAAGATAAAATGATGTCTGAACCTGGGGCCTTTCCAGGCACGGTGGCCTCACAACTCCTTCTGATCTCTTTTTGAGGACTTTGAAATGTGACGAGGGGACGAAAGACAACACAGGGCCAAGGGACCAGCACGGTCGAAACCCTGAAGCACCACCGGCAACAGCCCCGCCCTCGCGGTCCTGTCCCTGGTCCCTGGTTGTCCGCGGTTTGGCAGGAGGCGGGGGAGGGGGATGTGAGCTTTGTGCCAGGGGGTGAGAACCGAGGGCAGGGATGCAGGGGAGGGGCAGTGGGTGTGGACGAGGAGGAGGTGAGAGCCCGGTTTAACTGAGGACTGGCTGTGAGTCTGAGCTGCGATCACCCAGTGTGGCCCCTCAGGTCCTTCCAGCTCTGGTAAACAATGATTTCTTCTTAAACCTTTTATTTTGAAATAAAATCTGTCCCCGTCACCCAGCTCCCCCCAGTGGTGACACTCTGCGGAGCTCACAGAGCTCGGAGCCGCTATGGACACCCGGCAATCTGACACCGTGGGGGGACAGGTAACTGGCCCACAGAGCTGACGGGGGTTTCACGGGTTTTGTACACCCTCTTTGAAAAAAAACAGGGGTACCTGGGTGGCTCGGTCGGTTAGACGTCTGACTTCGGCTCAGGTCACGACCTCGCGGTTCGTGGGTTCGAGCCCCGCATCGGGCTCTGTGCCAACAGCTCGGAGCCTGGAGCCTTCTTCGGATTCTGTGTCTCCCTCTCTCTCTGCCCCTCCCCTGCTCGCACTCTGTCTCTCTGTCTCAAAGATAAGTAAATGTTAAAAGAAAAAAAGTTGGGTGCCTGGGTGGCTCAGTCGGTTAAGCAGCCGACTTCGGCTTAGGTCGTGATCTCACGGTTCATGAGTTCAAGCCCCGCGTCGGGGGCTGTGCTGACAGTTCAGATGCTGGAGCCTGCTTCCATTTCTGTGTCTTCCTCCCTCTCCGCCCCTGCCCTGCTCACGCTCTGTCTCTGTCTCTGTCTCTCTCTCTTTCAAAAATAAATAAACATTTAAAATTTTTTTTTAAAGAAAAGAAGTTAAAAAAATAACAATAACAAGTGTGTGCGGGGGAGGAGCAGAGAGAGGGAGACACAGAACCCGAAGCAGGCTCCAGGCTCCGAGCTGTCAGCACAGAGCCCGATGCAGGGCCTGAACTCACAAACCTAGAGAACGTGACCTGAGCCGAAGTCAGACACCTAACCGACTGAGCCACCCAGTCGTCCCTGAACTTTTTCTTTTTAAGCTTATCTATTTATTTTGACAGACAGACAGCACAAGTGGGGGAGGAACAGAGAGAGAGGGAGACTCCCAGGCAGGCTCCACATGGCATTGCAGGGGCGCAGAGCCCGATGCGGGGCTCAAGCCCACGGACTGTGAGATCATGACCTGAGCCAAAGTCGAGAGTTGGATGCTTAACCGACTGAGCCACCTGGGTGCCCCATTTCCCGGACTATTTTAAAGCACATTCCTGACCAGACATCATTTTTACCCATCAGGACTTCGATGCACCTCTGACCTGTAAAGACTGAAAAACAAGCCATAAAGCACCACGCTGTTGTGAGCACAGTTGTGATGACCTAACAAAATTAATACGAGTCCTTCCTGCCATCCAGCACCCAGATCATAGTCCGTTCCCCTGATTGGGAGGGTCTCTTTGCCGTTGATCTGTTTGAACCAGCGTCTAAACAGGATCCACACATCGTACTTGATCATGTCTCTTAAATCTTTTGTTCTCTTGGGTCCCCCTTCCTCTCAGCCAGCCATTTTTCTCCCAATAATTCACTAGAAACAAGGTTGCATGGCTCAGAGCGACCTACATGCCAGGTGTAGGATTGACTCAGCACAGCACACACCCCACACGCACATGAATCTCCCAGGGCCGCTGGGACGGGCACCTCTGGGTTCTGGATTCTGGGCCCCATGCTGCCGCTGTGGGGCCTCGTCTGCATGGTGAGGCTTTTTTTTTTTTTTTTTTTTTAATGTTTATTCATGTTTGAGAGACAGAGCATGAGCAGGGAAGGGGCTGAGAGAGGGAGACACAGAATCCGAAGCAAGCTCCAGGCTCCGAGCTGTCGGCACAGAGCCCGACGCCGGGCTCGAACTCACGGACCGTGAGATCATGAGCTGAGCCGAAGTCGGACGCTCAACCGACTGAGCCACCCAGGCGCCCCCGCACTTGTCTTCTTGAATCCTCTCGCTGCACCCTTCGTAGCCTTCACCGTGTGAGTGCTTCACTGCCGGGGCTGAGGTAATTCCCAGGCACGTTCTTCTCCTTGATGCTACTGTAAATGAAACTGGTTCTGTGATTTCCTTTCAGATCGTCCATTGTTCATGTGCAGAAACGCAGCTGATTTTTGCGTGTTGACTCTGCGTCCCGCCCGTTTGCTGCAGTCATACTTAGTCCTGAACGTTGTGCGTGTGTGTCATCTTTGGGACTCACACGTAGAAAATTATACGACAGATGACTTCACTTCTGCCTTCCCAGTGTGGATGACGGCTTTTTTCTGCTCTGACCGGAGCTCCCGGGACCGTGTTGAACGGAAGCGGTAAAAGCAGGCATCCCTACCTTATTCCTGATCTTAGAAGAAAAGCTTTAACTCTCACCATGAGTAGGATGCTTCCTGTGGGTTTTGATATATGGCTCCAATGATGTGGGACAGTTTACTTCTATTCCTAGTATTCTGAGTGTTTTTCTCATGAACTTTTGTCAAATGCTTTGTCTACATCAGCTGAGATGATCACGTGGTTACCCCCTCCACTCTGCTGAGGTGACGTATTACACTGATCAATTTTCACATGTTGACCCTCCTTCCATCCCAGGAGTAAATCCCACTTGGTCATGGTGTGAAGTCCTTTCAATATATTGCTGAATTCTGTTTGCTTGTATTTTGTTGAGGATTTTGCGTCAATGTTCATAAGGGATGTTGGTCTGTTGTTTTCTCCCAGTGTTCCTGTCTGGCTTTGGTAACAGGGTGATTCTGGCCTCGTAGGGTGAGTTGGAAAGTCTTCCAATTTTTGGAAAAGTTTGGGAAGGACTGGTGTCAGTTCTTCTTTAAATCTTTGACAGAATTCACCTGCGAAGCCGACAGGTCCTGGGCTTTCCTCTGCTGGGAGATTTTTGATTAGTGATTCAGTCTCCGTACCAGCCGTAGGTCTATTCAGACTTCCCGTGTCCCCGTGACTTAGTCTCGGCAGGTTCTGTGTTTCCAGGAATTTGCCCGTTTCATCTAAAGGGATCTGATTTGTTGGGGGACAACCGTCCACAATACTTTCTTACCATCCTTCCGATTTCTGTAGAGTCGGTAATAACGTTCCTGCTTCGCTTCTGGTTTTGGTAATCTGAGACTTCTCTCTCTGTCTCTCAGTCCGTGTATAGCTAGAGGTTTGCCAACGTTGTTGGTCTTGTCAAAGAGGCAGCTTTTGGTTTCATGGACTTTCCCTGTTGTTTTTCCATTGTCTGTCTTGTTTATGTACGCTCTCACCTTTATTATTTCCTTCCTTCTGATGGCTTTGGGTGTAGTCTGCTCTTCTCCTCCTAGTTCATTAAGTAGTAAACTTCGGTTCCTGATTTGAAATCTTCTCTGTTTTAAGTGTGTTCGTAGCTATACATCTCCCCTAACTTCAGCATCACCTCCACTGTCTTCCCTAAGTTTTGTTTTGTTGTGTTTCCATCTTCACTTGTTCCTAAGTATTTTCTAATTTTCTTGTGATTTCTTCTTTGATCGATTGATTTAAGAGTGTTGTTACTTAATTTCCACAAATTTGTGAGTGTTCCCGTTTTCCTTCTTATGGACTCCTAACTCCATCCTGTTGCGGTCACAGAAGACACGTCTCTTAAAACCTGCCGAGATTCACCACGCGCTCTGACACACGGTCTGTCCTGGAAGACGGCCGTGTGCGCGTGAGGAGAACGTGTGCGCTCGTGGCTGGGCGGGCTCTGTGTGTCTGTTGCGTCTGGCTGGTGGCTTGGGTTGCGTCCTCTTTCCCGGACTCCTCTTCGGTCTGTTGTTTATCCACCAGTGAGAGTGGGGGGTTCAGGTCACCACCACTGCCGGACTGTCTATTTCTCCCTCCGTTCCGTCAGTTTTCGCTCCATATATTTTGACGGTCTGTCGTTAGGTGTGTACATGTTTGTAATTGTTATGTTTTCTTGTGTCGGGATTTCATCAACATGCACCGTCCTTTGTCTCTTGTAACCATTTTGAATTTAAGTCTGTTTTGTCTGGTATCTCCCTGCTCTCCTTCGGTGACCATTTGCCTGGACTGTGTTTTCCATTCTTTTACTTTCAACCTGTTTGTGCCGTTGGATCTCAAGTGAGTCTCCTGTAGACAACCTGTGTTTGGATCTTGTGTTTTTATCCATCCTTCCAGTCTCTGTCTTTTAACCGGAGATTTTAACCCACTTACATTTAAGTAATTACGGATAAGGAGGAGGTCCTACCTAGTTCTCTGAGCAACTTTAAAGTCGTTTTTTTAAAGTCTGTGTCTACCGTATCTGCTGTTACACCTTTATCAAGAGGCAGTTCTCGTTGATTTACTTTTTTCCTTTGAATGGGCCATGCTTTCCTGCATCTTTGTATGCCTTGGGATTTTTAGTTGAACACTGGACATTTGCATCTGATAATGTGGTAACTCTGAAATCAGATCTCCCCCTTCGCCAAGATTTACGTTTTTACTTGGATTGCTGTAGGCCGTCTCTGTGCTGAGGACCAGCCTGAGGGTAACTTGAGGTCTTCCTGGGTCTTTTTGAGACTTTCCCTGGACATGCAGGGTAACTTCCTAATTTCCCTTATACGTACATTTGCTTTTGAATGTACTTACCTTTAATATTTAGCTCCCCAAACAGGAAAAAGTGAAAAATAAAAGGGGACTTGGGAGACATGGGTGCTCACCTTTTACATCTCCTGAAAGTTCCTCTGCTGGACGGGAGGGTCTTGCGACACGGGGGGGTAGGGGGCGGGGGCGTCAACAGTGGTCCCCGCCTCTGTGTCTGCCTCTCTGTTATTAGAAGCAGCTGTCAGCCATCAGAGAACAAGTCCCCAGTATTTCAAGGACACGGTCTGTTTGCCCCTCTCGGTTGGGGGTGGGTATAGGTAGCTGCTACTGTGCTAAGAGCTGAAAATGGCCACAATTAGCCACAGTTTCCCATCCCAGCCTTCTCCCCTGCGGCCTGTGCCACGCTGCCATCCTCCCTTGTCTCGTGGTGCCTGTGCCCCGGGCAGGACAACGCTAGTCCTTTGACGCGAGGGCACGAGGTCCAGGGCGCGTGTCCTCCGGACGGCACCGCGCCCACGCGGCCTCAGAGGGGCGGGAGATACTTCTGTGGGGAAGCATCGGGGAGGCCCCTTCAGCGCTGTTCCCTTGGGATTCCACGTCTTGTTAATTTGAGGACGCACAAAAGCCTTCATCCTTCAAGGGGGTGTTGAGCTCCCAACTCTGGGGTTCCTCTTTCGTGTTTCTCTCAACAGGCTGCAAGTATTATTTGACTGCCTTCTGACTCCCTTTGCTGCTGTTCAGAAGTTTCTGTCATTTCTACCAGATGCTTCTTTCCAGGTGCACCGTCCTCTCGTGCTGGGCCTGCGTCTGGGGCTCAGCGGTTTCGTGTGACACGAACTTGGGCCGCTTTCGTTTGTCCCTTTGGGGATATATTGTGCTTTCTGGCTCTGGAGACACTTTTTTAGTGACTTCTGAAACTTTTGCCTGACTTTCTCTTTGACCACGATCTCTTCTCCAGAATCCCTGTTACATCCTTCAGAGCGTCTCATGTAAAACATTTAGAGCCTCTCGTTGTATCTTCCGTATCTTTTTGCAATTTTCCGTCTCTTTGACTGTGTGCTGCACGCTGGGTGACGTCTGGGGCCGCACCCCCAGCTCGCGAGATCTGGAGCCCTTGCACCTGTGTCCCGCGCTGGGCTTCTTTCCAGATGGATGTTTGTGCCTAATCATCCCTCGCTGGTGGGTCATTTCTCTTGGCCGTTTCTGGCACTCTCATGATCTAGGACCTTGGGCGAATGAGCCCCTTGGGGCCTTTTTTCTGTTTTCAATAGTGAAAAGTGTTGCCCTCATGGCTTGATTTGATTTGTGGGAGGCCTGAGACCCTCCGGGGAGCTGGGAAGCTTCCTGCAGAGAGATCTGCTTCTGTGCTCCCTTATGCGGAGGGAGGAGGGCCGCGCTGACCTTGAGGGCCCGCTCTGCACTTCCCTTCTGCTCTGCACTTCCGGGGCGGCTGTCTCCTGACTCTGCCCCGGGCCCTGCCTTTCCCAGCTCTTCACGCCCTCACTCGGCCAGCTCCTCTTGGTCCCAGGACCAGTTCGATTGTTTCGATTGTTTGATTGTTTCGTTTGCTTCTTTGTGGCAGCGGGAGGAGGGAAGGGGAGCCCTGTCTCAGATGGAGGTCACGGGGGATTCAGGGTGCAGTAGTGTGTGTGGGAGGACGACGACCCCCCCCCCCCCAGGAGTGCCTGGGCAGTCTGAAGTTGGACTTCAGTTCTCAGCCCACCCTCTCTGCGGGAAGACCCCTCCCGGCCCTTCTCAGGGCCTCACCCTCTTGAGTGCTCAGCCCCGGCCCCATCGCCGGCCTGCGGTTGCCGAGCACAGTGGACCGTTCTCGTGGTCCTCCCCTCTCCTGGACGTGCGGGCTCTGCACCCTGACTCCCCGGGGCCCCGCGCCAGCCGTCCCCTGGGAGCCCAGAGCGCACGCTTCCGGCCACCTCATCTTCCAGCACGAGACAGCAGTGCAGATGCCACAGGAGCCTCAGCAGAGGACCCTCCCTCCCTCGGCCCCTCCCCTCCCTGGGCTGACCCAGCAGGACCACGGGCCACGAAGGGGTCCACGTGGACAGTCCCGGGAGCACCATTAGGTGCTGCTTGCTGAGCATCTGCTGCCTTTACATCAAAACGAACCTGGACTTCATCCCCCTCTTACCACTTTGACCACGTCCCTGCGGCCCCGGCCTCGCTCTCCTCAGGGTTAGTGCGGCGGTCTCTCACTCTTCCTTATCCTGCCCCTGCCCCTACGCGCTGCTCTCGGAACAACCGGACGACCCCACGCAACGTACGCCGATGAGTTATTTTCTGCTCAGAGCCCTCCCGCGATGGATGCTCCCTCCTCTCTTCACCTCACGAGGAGCAGAAGTCACCCGCTGCCCGGCCGACCGGGCCCTCCTGCGGGACTGCCACTCCCCGTGCGGGCCACACGTGCCTCCCGGCTGCCTCCCCGACACAGCAGGGCCTTGGCCTCTAGTCCCTGCTCGGGACACCGCGAGCCTTCCTCCTGCGCCAGGGCTCTGCTCAGAGGGGGGCTCGTGAGTGAGGGTGCCTCTGAACACCTTCCTGGAAGGGCACCCCACCACCAGCAGCAGTGTTCTTTCTGGCCACGGCCTCCTTGCACAGAGCACCTTCTAACGTAGGATTTATTTACCGGCTTATTTTCCATCATCTGCCCGCCTCGAGTCCCCGGGGTGGCTGTCCGCGGTGTGTCGGCAGGGGGCTTCTGCAGAGGCTTCTCCATGCTGACTTGTGCGCTAGAATCTGGAGCATCTCGGGGCAGCAGATGTTCGGACCCCAAAGAACGACACGCATCACCCGAGGGGCCCCGGCCAGCCCCCCGCCCCAGGGCGCCACGGGGAACTCTAGCGGCGTCTGCCCCCCTTTAGTGTCCCGGCGGGGCCTTCCGCCTCCTGCAAATGGCACGTGGCTTTGTCATTTAGCTGGAGTGTTCAGTCCACCGTTGCAGGTTTAATTCTGTAATCGTGCGAGGGGCTTGGGTCTACGGTATACTTTTGAGTTTTGAGTGCGGGTCTGGAGAACACGGTCAGCATGCTTAATCATGTCCCGTTCATGATAATCCCATCAATGGCTTTGTGGTTCTGATTTTGTAGTTTGCGGTTTCCTCTGATTTAGGGGTCATGCTGGTTTTTCTCAGGTGATTGGTGAGTTTTGATTGTGAGTTCATGTTACTGTGGGAATTCTCTGAGTCCTGAGTCCACAGTGAGGCGTCCAGGGAAGATTTATGCTGCCGCCTTCCGAGTGCCCCAGGGTGTCCCCAAGGCCAGGACTCTTGAAGCAAAACTTGTGATTGTGGGTTTTTCAGATTTCCACTGAAATCTCAGACCTCATGCCGGTGTGACTTTGGGCTTATGTTTAGGAATTGTCAGAGGTAACGTTTTTCTTCTCCGTCAGCAGTCAAGTGCAAGGGAGGCTGTGCCCTCGTGAGGTTGCCTGTTTGCTCGTGCCTGCTCTGTGCAGGTGACCGGGAGAGCCTCCGACGCCCCGGCCTAAAGGGGCGGAGGGCCAGCCGCGTTGTCCCAGGTGCGGCCTGGCTCCTGCCACTCCTTACCTCGGCCTCCGAGAGACCCCCTGCTTTCCACCACCTCGTCAGCCCGTTATGCACACGTGTCGCCTACATCTAAGAGGTGTCCCATTTGCTCTAGTATTTTTAGGTGCTCGGTATCGGGACTCTTGCCAAACAGACAAAGTGAATGGAGTTCTTCGTTCATCCAGCAGGTATTGGCCATCTGTGCTGTGTGCCCGAGCTGTGCGGGCTGCCACCGTGGGCCTGCCCTCTACCGCAGCCTATTTCAGGGAGCCCTAGTGCCAGCTCCTGCCCAACGGCAGACGCCCGGCTGAGACGCAGGGAGCCGAGCACGTGAGCGGCTCAGGCGCAGCCCCCAGAAGGTCGGACCTCCTTGCGCGGTCCAGGTCCTTCCCGGGCTCTCGGTGGGGCGCGCAGGCTGGTACCCCACCCCTGGAAAGCGCTGGATCATGAAGTATCTCGGTTGTGCCCCAAGATCACGTGTCCAGAGGTCCACGGAGAACATCTACTGAGAACATTTCACAGGCAAGTCTCCCCTCTTAGCGGATGCCCCCAGTCTATTCAGCAGGACACTGAGGCATCGGCAAGCGTCTGAGGTAGTGGCTGAGAATCGACACCCCGCTGGGGGAGAAATGGGTCACGGGCAACTGCTTTCACTGCTTCCTCCCCTAGGTCAAGGGTCAAGGTGACCGTTTGGATCTAAATCCGTGGAGGGAAGCAACAGTAGAGGGGGGAGGGGTCTGGGTCAAGCTCACAGACGGGGCGTCAGGGAGTAGGGGACGGCCATGAGAGAGAAGGGGACGGGGCACTGCCGGCCGGGGGCGGGGAGGGGCTGGGGGGGCCATCGGACCTCCTGTCAGTTAAAGGGCAAGGACAGAGAGCATGGAGCGTGGACCCCGGGTGCCACAGCACGGTAGGCATGGAGCCCACGCCAGCAGCGGAGGGGGTCTCCCGTGCGGAAGGAGCGCTGGGAGCGGGAAACGGGGAGAATCCTGTCTAGGCGTGTGGCTACGCAGGGCACACAGGAGCAGGAGGTCTCAGTGAGGAGGGGAGGCCCCGAGAAACACCCTCGGGATGGGGGAGAGACCTCGGCTGCCAAGCGTGACCGAGTAGGGGACAAGAGGAGAGTGTCTGCGGGGTTGGCACCGAGTGAGTGCAAGGCTGGGTGTGGTGTCCCACACTAGGTACTCCTATGGGGTGTGGGTGGCTCGTCAGCGGGAGGTCTGGGCATGTGGGGGTCCAAGACTGCCACTGAGACAGAGTGGACAGGGGAGGTGGCAGCCGGAAGGTGTGATCTTGATAAAATGGAGAGACAGAGGTGAGAAGGGTTTCTACATGGAAGTGTAGTGACCAAGAACTGGCAGGAGCATTGAGGGGGCAGCGGACAAGAGTGGGGAGGTGGGAGGAGGGGAGGGAGGTGGACGGGAGGGGGGGGAGGGGGGAGGAGGGGAGGGAGGTGGA